>NW_015386594.1:402113-424613 GCF_001527695.2 Protobothrops mucrosquamatus | reverse complement strand
TTCTTCATCACCAAGAGCTCAAAAGAAACTAGACTATGTAAAACAGGCAGAACATCAGAAACAAAAACTCCAATTCATTCCAGTGTATAGGTGTGCTCCTGTTCTTAATCTTTTGAGCCAAACAGGAAATATTTCATTCATTAATTCATACATATTCCACAAATATGGCCAAAGAAGCTCTTAACGTTCAAATTACCCAACACAAACACAATGGCTACATGTATTTTAGCTAAAAGACCAAGTTCAGTTTCATAAACTGTATCTGAAAATTCTTACCTTCTTGATGCATCAGCCAATTTTTTTCTGCTGAATGAATTCCCAATTCCCCTGAAAAAAATACTAAAACTCATGCAGGTTTAGCATTAGGCAGTATGGCCATAATATGGAAATGTGTTCAAATGATGAGTTGCATAACCTCTTCACTTTATATGCATCTCCTCTTCCTAGTGGACTTTTCTTTCAAGTGCAATCCTAATCCCATTTAGCTATACCTAAACTCCGCTGAATTCAATGTGTGTAACTTAGAAATATATTTTTTTAGAATTACGTAGGAAGAACTAAAAATACATTGGATAAATTAAATCATTTGCAATAAGCAGTTCCTAATTTGACATATTTTTTTTGTTCTTCATATGTGCTGATTGATCCAGGACTGGCCTGCCCCTTCCATGTCAGCAGAAGAAGTATGCTGCACACCCCGTCAGTCAGGGAATTTCAGCTGGTGGGGTCCAGTAGAGCCTTTTCTGCCATGGAACATCTTGCCCCTCCCCCAGGTGAGATCCACCCCCACCCTTCTGATCTTGCATAAAGGCCTGAAGACCTGGCTCTGCCTTGGGGACATCATGTTATAGGTAGGTGTTGGATACCCCACCTCCATGTTGTATGCATCCTGCTCCCTTCCTCCTCATCTTTTTAATTGTAAATTATTACTGTTATTATGAATATTTATTGTTGCAATGTTTTATTGACTTTTTAATGTTTATAAGCTGCCCAGAGTCACCTCAAGGAGAGATGGGCAGCAAATAAGTCTAATAAAATAAATAAATCTTGATGACAGATGCCACCATTGACTTTCAGGTGGCAGTCAGATTCCCAGATGATGTTACAATATATAAACTAAGATTATTGGAGAAGTGTGCAATTCCCAAGTTGTCTTATGTTCCTGCACATTGTTGAGCATGAATTCATTATTCATTTCAGAAGCTAGAGGTTGCAAGACCCATGGAGTAATAATACCTGTTTTTCAAGTAGGAGATTAAGAGAATTTTATGAACATCGTACTGTTATATCTTTACTTTTTAAACTAATATTTTTCTCCAGTTTAATTCCAATCCTAAATACATGTTTGTCCCTTAAACCTCTGGTTTGAAAATAAACTGTGCTGGGAGGCAATAAAATCTGCATATCTGCAGGGATGGAAGGGCAGAGGTCTGCCTGCCTTCCCAGGAAACTCCAAAATGCTACTGACCCATACAGGGCCTAGTTTAAAACCAAGCTTTATGTAAGAGGCACAGCTCTGCCCCAATGAAAACATGCGTGCTGTGTTTAACTTAGAAATGATTTGTTTATTCATCTTTTCATGATTGATTCATGTAAGAATTTGGAGAAAATTTATAGGCTTCCTGGACTTTAGTTAGACTAAATTGGGGTGGGGAACCGCTTAAGAAATTGCAATCAACACACGTTTAGCTACACCTCATTGTATTTATTTATTTAACCTGCTTCTCTTGCTGCTTTGCTAGACCTTCATACAGTTGGGTTTTTGTTCTTGTTTTTTAAAATCATAATACTGTATGAAATATTGAGAACAGATGGGTGCTCTTTAAAAATAAATCTTTAGGGCAGTTATAGAGGGGACCAGATAATATGTATTTCAAGAGAAAATTCTATAAACTAGAAGCCTTCATGAAGGAAGCTGTAAGTCCAATGTCCAACAGTTTTATAGCCCCACCACCAAGGTGATTTGCTATCATATCTGCCACATTTTTCCCTGTGCTAATCTGATCTCTAATGTCTACTACATATTTATTTTGGTTATTTTACGTCAAATAAGTAAATAAGTAAACCAAGGCATTCAAACCATCTCAATTTGGTGTAGTGATTAAGGCACCAAGTTAGAAACCCAGAGGCTGTGAGTTTCAATCCTGAATTAGGTATAAAGTGAGCAGGGTGACTAGACCAGCCAATGTCAGCTCTAGGAAGAAGGCCATGGCAAACCAAGAATGACTTTAAGACACACACAAAAGTGATTTCACATATGCACTATAAAACTGGATTATTTATTTCTTGAACAAATTTATATAACCACCCAACTAACCAGGGAGCCTTGGGTGGTGGTGAACAGAAATAAAAACAAGCCAACTATACAAATCCAATAAAAGCCCCTATGAAACATATGATCAGCCCATCGAACAAACCACATTCAAGCCAGGGCAACATCACCATCTTTACCCCTGTTCCTCTGAGAATAATTAGTTCTTCATAGCCTTTCAGAAGACCAACAGGATCAGGGTTGTCCATATGTCTTAAAAATGAACATTTTCAGATCTCTTAGCTGAAAGCTAAGCTCAAAATGTAATATATTGAAAATATGAGTGAAGAGGTACAAGATGTATGGGACAGTTGTATATAGGTTATTACATTATCATACATGCCAACTAGCAGAATGTTCGGTCCCTCAAACTATCACACTAGCCTTCCTTAACCTGCTGTCCTTCAGATGTATGACTTGAACTAACAATTGACTTCTTATAATAAACTCTTTTAAACAAACTGATTGAATGTGATATATAAATGAAGCCATGCAGCTCAGAAAGGAATAACTGCCTCATCCCCCAAAAGGACTTAAATCAGTTAAAAATGCAGATACAAATATATGCCTGTAGATTCAAATTTAAAAATAATCTAGTTGACATGGTAAAATACTAGATGCCAACACAGTGGGGAAGACAGCAATATACCTAGTGTGAGCTATTGATGGATCTCTTTTCTGTCACGTAATTATTTATCTTTAACTTGGAGATTGTTTATCTTTGAATTGTGGTTATTTATTTTAAATTGGACAGGACATCTTCTTAAACAGATAATGCACACAAAGAAGGGAACTGGCCTCTATAAAAATGTATAGACAGACATTTGACTAGTAGGACCATTAAAAAAAATGGTAACCCGTTAAAATCTAGACTTTAATTTTACACATTGCACTATCCGTGACATTGTGGAAAATTAAAACTGCTATCACATCCAGATGTCCCTGTACATATTGGAATGATACTGCTGATTTTTCACTATAGCCAAGTGACCTCACCAGGACCCATGACAATGAAAGACATTGGCTAAAGGATTTTTTTCCCCTAAAAGCAACTTTTCAAGCCTATTTCTCTTCCTCTTCAGTGTTTAAGAAGCTATGGACTGGGGATAGGGAACAGCAGAATCCATACACCAGTGTTTCTCAACCTCAGCAATTTTAAGATATATGGATTGCAATTCCCAGAAATCTCATGCTGGCTGGGGAATTCTGGAGTTTGAAGTCCAACCATCTTAAAGTTGCTGAGGTCGGGAAACACCACTTTAGATTTTTTTTTTCATTGTCAGGCATGGAAGCATGTGTGATACACCCTACCCAACTAAACCTGATGGATTGGGATATTGTGGTCTCCTGAAGATGTATTGTGTCCCAAGTCTGTCCTAGTTCAAGCAATAAGACAATTACCTACCAAACAAAACACCCCTTCACTTCCAGGCAGACTAATTGGCAAGGAAGGAGAGCAACATTCAATCCATGGCTTATGCTGAACCCTTTAAGGAATTATTTATCATATGACCTATTTGGATCTTTCCACAAAGAGGCATCTATGTAGATTCTCAGTCATATTACAAACAAAGAAAGTCCAGTTGCCTTTTGAAAAAGCACTTTTGGTTCAAGCAGGCATTCTGCCATCTGAGAAAGGAGAGTGCTCCAAGTATCTCTTGTTTCAGGAAGTTCAGTGGTATGCATACCAAAGGCAGGTCTCCTTTTCTTCAAAGCAACAGGAAGGGGCGGTGTATTATACATTCTGGCCTGATCTCACTCTGTCTTTAACATACAGGGGACTGTGTGTGAGTGTCAGCTCTGTTGCTGCTTTGTTGTTTAATCTTGGATATATTGAAGAGACACCCACTTCAACTTTCCTGTGAATATTGCTCCCTCTCCCACCACACCCTTTCTCCTTTCCATAGAAATCCTTTCCTTTTTCACTAAAATCTGAAAAGGCTCCAGGTACAAAAGAAGAACAAAACCCAGCTTGTTCGGAATAATAATTACTGGATTAACTGCATGCTTATACTGATGTCAGTAAAATCTGAAAATGTTTACTGGGGTGGTAGAGAACTCATTATCATTAATACACATGACTATTTCTCCTTTAAGGTGGGTTTGTTAATTGTGTTTGTGACATGTTCAGTAACTCTGCAGGGAAGAACATGGATTCTATTCAGATGTAAATGTTTGTGTGCCTTGATAGGTCCCAAAAATTTGGTTGCTGAGCAATTCAGTTTGGTTTGGAAACATATATCCCATTACTCAACAGTCTTCAGTATGAGAATATAAAACATGATAAAATATTACTATGGTTATTTTGTTTTTCTTTATCTCTCTGGAAACAGTAACACAGCAAAGACTTATGTTTAACAATGAAAACCTCAGCATTATGCAAAATGACTTTCTGGTCCATGGTCAGTGACTTGGTGAATCCTGAACTTCAGTTCTCATCAGCTGCATTGACTGTGGGTGATGGATGATCGAAACTGTATCCCTGAATATCTAGAGCAAAACAGGTTACCTATTTCTGCTTTAGCCCTACTCTAATCTTCCTCTTCATGAATTAATAGACCATTGATGCCACTTTTAATTTCTGTATATTTGCTGGCTCTGGCCCAGATTTCCACATTCCTAGCCAATTTAGGAACATTAAGCAGTTAAACATTTGTTCAGTCTTCTCTATGGAGAAGCTTTTATACAGCTTTTATCAATTTGCAATTTAATTTTGTCTCTTCTCTACACATTCAATCAATATGCAGAAGAAGTGAGAATAGGGCCTTGGCACCAATATAATACCAGTGAGCTGGTCAAAGATGATAGGAGATGCGGTTCAGCATCTTTGAAAATAATCCAGTTGGAAATAGCTGTCCTAGAGTATGATGGCATGCATGAGCACAAGACCAAAACCTTGTCATCTTCTAGTTGAGTTTGACTCCTAGTGACTTTGTGAATCAGACTGTATGATTTTCTTAGAAGAATTATGGAAGTGATTTGCCATTTCCATCTTTTAATTTATACAGGTTTGTTTGTTTGTATTTCCCAATCTACCCTGCAGCCCCAGGCTTTTCTACTGTAATGGTTTCTTTGGGGAAATGATTTCCGTTAATTATAATATTATCGTACATATGAGTCCCAAATTTGACTGAATGGTGGGGAATAGAAGGATTTCTAACAGAAGCATTAAACCCTTTGGGAAAAAAATGTGAAGGGAAAAAAAACCAAGAAAGTCCAATTGCCTTTTGAAAAGCATCTTTGGGACAACGATGACCTGGATGATTGAGAATCTCCACAGACATACATTGAGTATTGTTGTCAGTTCAACTCTGAATGTAATATGATTGTAGATTGTCTGTACATAGGAAGACCTGACTCTTGCTAGTTCAGATCTTTGATCCATCTGATTCAGAATTGTTCCTAATTCTGTCTCATAGCAATAGCAACAGCACTTAGACCTATATATCACTTCATAGTGCTTTGCAGCCCTCTCTAAGCAGTTTATAGAGTCAGCATATTGCTCCCAACAATCTGGGTCCTCATTTTACCGTGGAAGGATGGAAGGTTGAGTCAACCTTGAGCTGATGAGAATCAAACTGCTGGCAGTCAGTAAAATTAGCCTGCAATACTGCATTCTACCACAGCTCCTCCAATATCAACAATGCCAAGCAGGTTCAGGTCTTAGAGAATTTTCCTAACTCCAGTTTTTGAGCCTTCTTACTGAAGATGCCAGGGATGCTCATGATTTATTTCCACAAAGTGTTGCTTTTTCCTACCCAAATATGGCAGCATGAAGTTCAAGTTCTTATGTACTTCCTTCTTATGGATTACCCTTGCAAAGCCATCTTACTGTGTATCTCTTGGTACGTTAGGCTTTTGGGAGACATGCACACTTACGTTATTCATACTTACCGTGTATGTCTCCTCATTCATAGCTGACATAATTGTGAATCATAGCTGTAGCTGCCAGATTTTTAGATGAGGTGGGAACAAGTTTGGTGGCCAAAGACTTCAGTTAACATATTTTGTGCAACTGAAAGTGACATAGTAGTTGAGGTCTTCTTGCACTTGTGACTCAGCAGAATTTTATTTTTATGGGGAGTTCTCCCTGTTACTCTTTTTCAAACCATGCTATGCTTCCTTCAGATCATATCCTGAAGAAGGTGAATTGCAAGCTGCTTCCTCCTCTGCAGAATTTAGAGTGCTGTTCCAAACAGCTGTGTGATAAGGAGAATGCAATGTTGCAATTCTCATCATGGTTCAAACTGGTTGACTGTGAAATTAATGTCCACTAAGTTCAAATTAATTGCTTAAGTTTTTGTATGTTTTTACAAAACATACAACCATTGATTTAGCAACTGAAAAAAGTGACTTACAACCACTTACAATCAATATAATATAACTGATATAATCAAAATCACGTGAAGTATTAGCTTTATAAATCCTTAGTAAGACAACACCTGGAATACTGCATCCAGTTTTGGTCACCATCTTACAAAAAAGATATTGAGACTTTGGAAAAAGTGCAAAGAAGAGCAACTAAGATGATCAAAAGCCTGGAGACTAAAACATATGAAGAACGGTTGCAGGATTTGGGAATGGCTAGTCTAGAGAAAAGAAGGATTAGGGGTGACATGGTAGCAGTATTCCAGTATTTGAGAGGCTGCCACAAAGAGGAGGGGGTCAACTTATTTTTCCAAAGCACCAGAAGCAAGACAAGAAACAATGGATAGAAATTAATCAAGGGGAGAAGAAACCAGGAATTAAGGATAAACTTCCTAACAATAAGAACAATCAACCAGAAGTTGGGGTGCTCCATCACTGGAGGCTTTTAAGAAGAGACTAGAAGCTGGATTTCTTTAATGACTCTGTGATTCACTTAATTGCAGTGATTCATTTAACAACCATGACAAAAAACTTGTAAAATCAGGAATGTTTCACTTAACAACCACCTTGCTTAGTAGTGGAAATTCTGATCCCAATCATGATGATAAGTTAAGGACCACCTGTATTTTATATGCATGGAACTATTTACTAGTTGCATTTCCATGAACTTACTCCTCCAGTAAAAGGGGAGTACAAAGAGGTCTATGACAATTCACCATCAGCTCACCATGGCCAACTAGCTACTGCCAACTTGCCACGGCCAACTTGCCACAGGACAATGAGAGTTACACTCTCAATATCAAAGAAATGGTGGAACAGACTCATTAAAGAAGGAATGCAAAAACAGGGACAAAATGAAATGTGAATGACAAAATGTATAATATTTTATAATTTATTTTAAATAATTACATTGAATTGTTAAATTGCCTCGCAGCAAGTTGTCCGACAACAAGTTGGCCATGGCGAGTTGTCCTGCAACAAGTTGGCTGTGCTGAGTTGGCCACAGTGAGTTGTCCCATTCCGAATACAAAGATATAGAGAGAACCAAGAGAATAAAGTTGGACATACACATAGCCCTGATTGGTGCTGGTGCTACTGTTTCTAAGAAACAGAACATCAGCCCTCACCATCCACACTGGAGTTTATTGCAAATCGCTGTCATAATGCATAATTCTAGAAATATAAAACTACTAACTAAATATACGTTCTGCTGGAAAAATAATCCTTAAAACAAATAAAGCAATTGTCTTCTTTCACTTCCTTGTATGCACAAGTCAATTTGTTTAGTTTTGTTTTTTAGGTTTTTTTTAAATATAGCCCTTGCTGAATGCAAATTGTGCTTCAAGTCAACTGATTTTGAAACAGAATAGAGTAATTGGAATGAAGGGGGAAAGTTTAAAAGAGAAATAATAAAGTCCCCCTAAGTTATGACAGGGTAAAAGAGCTGAAGATGCAAAAGACTAGGCTAAACATGTGATAAAAATAATATATTGCTCCCAGGGCACATCTGTTATCCATGGCTTATTTAAAATATATAGCTATATGATTTATCTTTCCACACAAAACTAATAAGCAGCCACGGCTCATTTCTTAAGGCTAAAATAATGTTAGATCTCTTAAAGGCATTAGATAAAATTAGAATGGAGAGACAGAGAAAGAAAGACAGAGGCACAAGTTTTTTCCTTGCCTCTTTCTTACCTTTGTAACTCAAAGCCAAAGTGGGTTAAACTACAGAGTTGATTCAAATCCACAGCATTCAGCCATAAATCTCACTGAATGATTTTGAGCCAGATACTCTCCCTCAGCCTATCTTATCCTATACAGGTAGTCCTCAACTTACAACCATTTGTTTAGTTACAACAGCACTAAAAAAATGACTCATCACCGGTTTTCACGCAATGCAGCATCCCCATGGCCACATGATCAAAATTTGGATGCTTGGCAACTGGTTCATATTTATGACAGTTGCAGTGTCCCGCAGTCATGTGATCACCTTTTGCAAACTTCTGGCAAGCACAGTCAGTGAAGAGGCCAGATTCACTTTACAACCATGTTACTGACTCAACAACTCCAGCGATTCACTTAATAATTGTGACAAGAAAGCTTGTAAAATGGGGCAAAACTCACTTAACCACTGTTTCTCTTAGCAACAGAAATGTTGGGCTCAAATGTGGTTGTAAGTCGAGGATACCTTTACCCAAAGATTTGGATTTTTGTAGAGAAAAAGGATTTAAAAAACAAATTATAATATTCCAGCACATATGATGTCAAAGTCAGGGCCAGCCTAATGAGATGGACAACTTAATCCAGATTCTATAAATTGGACTATTCTTTTTCAGTTCATCAGCTCTCCTTCTTATGTTTATCTACATAAAGCAGTTGCACACACAATTAAGGGGCACTATTTGTCCTGCTGTCTAGACTTCATCACTCACCTTCGTGTTAATGAATGGAGGTCTGAAAAACAAGGAGGGACTCATTCTAAACATGAAGGCCTCTTTAGTCATATGAAGGATCTTCCACAGCTAAAGCTGTCTTATAAATTTTGGGCGTTCCATTTCTGGTTGGCATTTATGAGGTTAATTGTTGTATAGCAGTTAGGACTTGTTTCTCTTTTTTCCTCTCTGAATTCTATAAGAGGCCACTTCAATAGACAAGTGTGATACTATGTTTAGTTCAAGTGTCAGTCGTGAGAGAGGCAGTGCTAGAATACAGCATACCAGGTGATTGTCTTGCATGCATTACTCTAAAATTAAATCTCAGGGGATTTAAAATCTAAAGTGTTTCATCTAAAGAGGAGATATCTCATAAATAGATATTAATCTCTTAGTGTCATTCACTAAGAGATTAATATCTCTTGCTGAAGGATGAATTAGACTGGACTTCTTTTCTGTTTGAGAACTGAATGTCTTAAGTTTCTAAAGTCTCCAGAAAACATATTTAGTGGCCCTTGTCAAATGCTTTGGGCCGTAGAAGGATAAGTGAAGCATGTTATAAACTCTTACTTCAGCTGGAAGATTAAATCTGTTGCTTGCAGAGATGTGTGGGGTAGATGACATTAGAGTCTGCATTCTGCCATGTGAATATGCCCATAATTTATGGTTTTCTTCAAAGGATCTGTTTTATTTCTAACCTTTTTAGTGCCAGATCCCATGAAAAGATCAAATTGATTTCATTCTTCCTGAGATAGCCAATGGATTTCATTGGGCTTTCATTCTGTTCTTTGACATAATTTGTTCTGATCTTATGATTTGTTTGGAAGGGGGAAGTTGTTCCAATTCCCTTAAAAAAAAGGTTTGCATATCAATGAATGGTAATTGATAATATTTAATTATGAGTCTCTGAACAGGCACTGTATTGTTCCTAAATATGAGTAATATCACTTTAAAAAGTTTGATTGCCTTTACAAGAAAGGAGGAGAATAGTGTTGAATTAACTGATTTGCAATGTTAGCTGCACTGGAAGATGATCAAATTTGGTCATAAAATGACTCGACAAAATAACAAGTAAAGCCAAAATCGCAATCTGAAGTTAAAAATTAACTCCCTCCAAACAATAGAACTTAACATGTAACCCTGGGCATTTTTGAAAGTATGTCCCACTGACAGCTTATGCATCTAGAGGAATTAACTATGGCCATAAGTCTACATACATAGTAGAATGTAAAATTCTGAGGATGTGAAGTAGATTATAGAATATTTTAGACTGAATATAGCAGGTATCACATTTGAATATTCCTTGTTCTGCCTCCATAAATGATGCCTACAATACCAGTCCCCAGCCATCTAATTTATTCCAGTTGAATGTACTACAGCATTGGCGAAACATGGTTTATTCACTGTTCTTCCCCAGCTCTCTGTTGAACTACCAGCTCTAAATGACATGATGGTGTAGGAGGAGGTGAAGAAGGAATGAAGCAGGCTGGGAAAGACCTTTGGTGCTAGCTTTCTCTTGGAAAGGAATAATGTACATTAGAAAAACTTTAGAACTGTGAATTATCATTAGTTGCTGAAAATGGCATGATTAATTTCATCACCCTCCTCATGTGTAAAGTAGGGTAAACCATATCTGTCTGGGGATCACAATTTTTCAACACAAAAGTGCTTCTAACAGGAGGATGGTGGTGATTGTTTCATCCAGCATCTTAGTTCTCAATGTGGACTGAAGCCTGCTTCTTATGTTGGGCTGTCAAGGCTTAATTGTCTTAGGTGCAAAACATGCAGCTGAATGGCCAAGGGAAACTATAATAATGAACAAAACAAAAGCAACAAATGCAGAGAACACAGTGTTACATTTGTGCATTCTCTTATTGACTCATGTTTTTAGATTGTATTGTTCTTCTTTTTAAGGGCAGTCATAAAGTCAGGTGAATAATCACTCTGTTATTCCAACAGAAGGACACTCTTTTCTTAAATTGTTCTTAGTTTTCATACAATCTGTGGTTAGATTAGACATCATAAGCCAAATTGGCCTGCCCAGTATGCCTTTTATCATGCTTAATTGAAGCATTTGATATGCTGCTAAGATTGAATATTGGCCCATGCAATCAGTAATAAAACACCTTTTACAGAGGGGCAGCTTCAGTCAAATTTTAATTTGAAATGCACCTCATTAACTAGCAATTAAAGAATTGTTTGCTTTTGTCTGTTCAGTGCTTTCAGTCCCAGTTTAGAGTGTTTGTAATATCTGAGAAGAATGCAGTTTAAGACAGAACAAACAATAGTTTTGTTACAGAGCAGAGTTCATTTGATAGGAAAGCCTGGGAAATATAAGGGAACTCTAGATTTGTAATTTTTAAATAATCAGCATCCACACACATTATGACTTCAGGGATCTCTTGGGGAAAGCCATAGTGGTGCAATCTCATTACAGGTAGTCCTCGCTTAAAGACCACAATTGGGACTACCAGCTCTGTCATTAAGTGACATGATTGTTAAGGGACACATATGATTGTGAAAGGCTTGTGACCTCACTTCCACTGCAACATTAAGTGAGACAACATATGACAGTGATTTGGGACTTTATTGCCAGGTTCTCCATTGGCTGCTTGTTGAAAGCTGGCTATGAAGTGCACAAATAGTGATCACAAATGGGATGGTGTGATGTGTCATCTTCGCATCTGCCAATTGTCAAGCACCCGAATCTCAATCACATGACCACCAGGATGCTGCAACTATCATAACTGTGAAAACAAGTCATACAGTTCATTTTTTCAGTGCCATCATAGCTTGAATAGGGCAGTTATTAAATGAGGACTGCCTGTATAATTATGTAGGGCCGATTTGTCCATTGTCTAGAATCACACATTGAGCTAAGCTAAAACAGCCACTATAATTCATGCCGTAGTGTGATATGCAAATGCAGATCTCTAGAGCAATAGCAACAGCACTTAGACTTATATACTGCTTCACAGTGCTTTACACCCCTCTCTAAGCAGTTTACAGAGTCAGCACATTGCCCCCCAACAATCTGGGTCCTCATTTTACCAACCTCGGAAGGATGGAAGGCTGAGTCAACCTTGAGCTGGTGAGAATCGAACTCCTGGCAGTCGGCAGAATTAGCCTGCAATACTGCATTCTAACCACTGCACCACCAGGGCTCTTATAGACTGACTATAGTTATTTAATAAAGTGAAACTAAACAAACCATGGTATATGGCAGGGCATAAAGTCAGCCACTATTTCTTCTTGCCAAAAAACGGTGTTGTGAGAATAAAATGGCAAACCCTCCGCAAATTCAATGAGTGACTTATTCTTCAACCAATCTGTCACAGAGCTTGATGCTGTTTGGGGTTTGAGAGAAAGTGATTGGTTGAAGTTCCCCCAGCTAGCTTCTCTGCCTAGGGCAGTGGTTCTCAACCTTTTTAATGCCGCGACCCCAACCGGTTGTAAGTCGAGGACTAAACTGGTCGTAAGTTGAGGACTAAACCGGTCGTAAGTCGAGGACTACCCAACCGGTCGTAAGTCGAGGACTTTCCCTGCCCGGGAGCGCCACGCATGCGTGGTTCCGCCCCCTGCGCCGGCCGAGGTGTAGCTGGCAAGCGGCAGAGACGGAGCAGGCCGACCACCAGCTGGCCCAGCCCAAGGGAGGTAAGGCACCCGCCGGAAAAGGGGGAAAAAAATGGCGGACAAAAAAAATGGACAAAAAAAATGGCAGACAGTCTTGCTTGGCGACCCCCGTGAAATGGTCGATCGACCCCAAATGGGGTCCCGACCCACAGGTTGAGAACCACTGGCCTAGGGGAAGACTAGAACTCATGTATCCCCAGTCCAAATCTATTACTTTAACTACTACAACATGCTGGCCTTCTTAAAAAAGTAAACAATTTGGTTAGAAGATAACTTTATGTTGCAAACAGTTGCACAAATCTTGTTTTACTGAAAACAGATTTTTCAAATGGCTGCAAGTACACATGAACAAACTATGCTCACTGTAAGCACATGACTAATCAAATAAGTACAATGCAGATGATTGCTCCATAAAACCAGGGGAAAATGAAACCACCCTCAATGCATGTGAAATATGTTATTTACTCTTGGGATCAAGCTACTTCAGTAGGTCCTAAGCTTAAAGGCAATCTTCAAAGACAAAAGAGTCTTGGAAATCAAATGTGAAGGAGAGAAATAGATTAGGTGTTTGCATGATGATTAAGAGAAAAGTACATGTACATCAATGTACACAAATATCTTATCTCAGCTATTACTAGTTTCAAGGCCAGTATTAATAAGAAAGAAGGGTGTGGGGAATCCTTCCAGTTGGATCAAAAGCAAAGATTGCATGTTAGTCATAAGCAAGGGAGAAAATCTTCAAGATCTTTTGTATCTGCACAAAGCATTTATTAACCCAAATGTCCACATTTCTCTCCAAGATCAGATGCCCCTGACATGGGAGAAAAAGGGCACCGGCTCTGGATTGGTATCCATGAGAGGGAAAATGTAAATGAAAGCTGGAAAAGGAGAGGATCTGCCTCATACTGGAAGCCAACTACCAACCATTCTTCCTGTTAGTAGTATTTCTTTCACCATGCATTCTCATGATCATAGGACTGATCTTTTGTTCTGTGACCACCACACCTATTTTACTTCCATAATGTTGTCCAAAGATATACATTTTGTTTTGAAACCATTTCAAACTGTTTAAATCTCATAAGCTAAATTAACCCAATATATGATTTTATGGAAGCAATGCCTCTGTGGAAGGTATTCTGGAGAATTCAATGCTCCTCGGCTCTCTCTACACCTGACAGAAATTCCTTATACTCAGCCTATCAGCCCCTAAGTGCCACAAGACTTAGTTGCCTGGTTATTGCAACTAACTAAACCCTTTGCAAATTACAAGACACACTCACACACACAGAGAGAGAAATAAATGGATAGGACTCAATGTAATTCAAAAAGTCCAAAAATATTAAGTTGAACTTTCACAACTTAGTTGGAAATTGGTGGTTTTATATCTGACTAGAAAATTCCAATTAAATTTTGAAAATTAAACCTATTATTTCCATACTTCCTTCATCTGATTATTTGCCTTGGGGAATAGAAAATCTAACTCAATCCCAAACCTGCCAGGTAGGTGCAAAAGGATTGCAATAAACAAAAATAATGGAGTAGAGCATGTGAATGCTCCAACATTGGACGTTTTTAAAAAGAGACTGGACAGCCATCTCCTGCCTGAGCAGGGGGTTGGACTAGATGACCTCCAAGGTCCCTTCCAACTTTATTATTATTATTATTATTATTATTATTATTATTATTATTATTATTATTATTATTATTATTATTATTATTATTATTATTATTATTATTATTATTATACCTGTCAGTCCTACCTCAGCTTGAGCCTTTAAGTAAATATGATCCTTAACACTATTGGGTTGAGAAAGATATAGTTTACTAGAAGCCAAATGAAATACAATAGTGCAAAGCCAGAACTGAAATTGGCACACCAAAATCCCAAGGGTAACTTTTCCCTCCTAAAGGTGCCTCCCATAGTTGGTCTCTTCATGTCCAATCAAATTTAAAAGAGATGTTTTTAGAATGGTCTCCTGAAGAATGCAGAGGCCTGCGGCTCCATTTCCAAGCAGTTGACCTTGAGATTGTGCTTGGAAAGGAACAGTGAACTTTCATTCCCCTGAAGTACTGTATACTCCCCTCCAGTCTGGATCCCAGAGTTTATGGCAGACTGGTTCTTGAAACTTGGTAGCAGAGTATTGAGGTGGCATCTGACAGCACCAGTCCTTTAAGCAACATTCTTAACTGAAGACTCTTTTATCCCTAGGCTGAAGATTAATCTACTGTTCTCAGTATACCTGCTCTTTATGATCAAGATCTTCTACTGTTTTTCAGAGGTAGTTTGGTACATTGGCAGATAAAATCTGGTGTGCTTTGAGAGGAGTGACTTTTTTGCATGATGTCACCATCTTGAACACCAACCTAACACTGATGAGCCTTTGAAAAACCTTTACTGTTTAAAAATCATGTCCAATATTTAATGTTGTTTTTTCTAAAAATAAAAAGGGGAGAAAGAGGCTTTATGCAGCAAAATGCATCAAAAAAAATTTTATGTGGTCCCTGAACATTCATATGTGCAATTGTACATGCAGGACCTGAACAGATGAATGCACACAAACAGAAGGAGTGTCAGTTTCCAGAGGAATGAATGTCTGAAAAAAGATCAGCCTAGGCATTTGCTGCTTGAGACTAATATGGTGTGTCCTCTTCATTCACAACCAAAAGTGTACTAGAAATATTGTTCACTGCTGAATTACACAGGGAGAGGGTAACCTCTTTCACTTCACCCAAGGAGAGGTACCTAGGGTTGAAAAAATGGTAAAAGTGTCCCCACAGGTTTTACCCCTCTAGTCGTGACCGACTTTACGGGGTGGTACTCATCTTCATTTCTCAAGCCAAAGAGCAAGAATTATCCGGAGACTTTTCCGTGCTCATTGCCAGCATGACATCACACTGCAGCACAGAATGTATGGCAAAACAATGAACTCTGTTACCTGCATGCTTGTATGTGATGCCTATTCATCTACTTGCATTTATTTGCTTTCAAATTGCTAGGTTGGCAGATGCTGGGAGAAGTGACAGGAGCTCACTCCTTCTCACAGTACGCGGGTCTCAAACTGCCAAGCTGTAGACCTTTAATGGCCTAAGATTCAGCATCTTAACTACTGAGCCACTGTGTCCCTTAAAGGGTTGAAAGGAAGACTATAAATGGTTGTATAGTACATAAAAATAAATTGTATACATAGTACATGTACTACATATCTGACATCCAGTCACTTTTCCCCTGCATTTTAGCATCTGCTACTTGAGGTAGATATCTCACTCTGCCTAATAGTAAGGCAGATATTCAATTCACTGATGTAGTCACTTCTCCTTGCATTGGTGATTGTGAAGGCAGGAAGTTGCTGGTCACATGTCATAAGTGACAATGCTATTATCAGCTCCATTTTCCCTGTTACATTTTTCTTCCCTACACTGAGATGTGATGAAATGATTAATTTACAGCCTGAAGATTTGTAGACTCTTAAAAACAAAATAAAAAAGGCTGGCAGAGTCATTGAACCAGCCTGCTCAGCAATTTGAGTGACTGTAATGCAATCAAAAGTATGACTCTTTTATCTCCATCCAGTTCTAGAAACACAAAAAGAAATTTATGTAATTAAAAGGTGGCTCTGAAATATGCAAGAGAAGCAGATATGATCAACTCCTGCTGTATTGTAATAAATTAATTGTTCAGGAGAGGCATAAAGCTGCTCATTTGTAATGCACAACAGCACTTGTAAAACTGTCATAACAAACAGGAGATTTCTGATTGTTAGCAAAAAGGAGGACAGAGAGATCAAGGACTTTCAACAAGTCACTCCTGAAATGTACTCTGAAATACAGCATTTGCAACCTTTGCTGGAAATATGCTTAAATCATAAAAAGTAGGAAATTCCAGCAAAAGAATTAAGTAGCCTTTGTCCCCACAGAATAGGGATTTTGGATGCAGTTCTTGGTCTCTCTAAATGGCCATTCCATTCTATGGAAATAAAAGAACAGGATGTTTGCCTTATTTTCAGATGGAAATTAAAAAGGCAGAAAGTTTTTATTTGTGTTATTTGATAGATAGATGGATATAGCTAGATTATATTTTTCATAATCTTGATTCTAATGCCAATACAGGAAAAAAAATGGAGACAAATTCCTTGTGTGTGTAATCACACTTAACCAAGTAAAGCTATTCTATTCTATTGTGTTCTGTTCTGTGCTGTTCTGTTCTGTTCTACTCTACTCTATTCTCAGAAGCATCCACTATTCAGTTGTTTGAGTGAGCAATAGCATGCAAGATACAGAAAACAAGTAAGAACAAATAAGTAAATCCTAATTACTAGTAAAATAATTATTGGCATGACATAATAAAAAGGAAAAGCAATATAAAATTAGTTTACAGCAATACCATTCTTCACCATCCTTTCCTATACTCATAACCTTTCTTCCATATACTGTATGTTCCTTCAAACCTATTCATTTCATTTTAGTAAAACAAGAAACATGCAATAAATATTTATGTTCATATTAGTACATTTCTCAGTCACCTGTGCTGCCCTTCCCACATTTTGCTTACATATTGTCCTTTTTCAAATACAATTTTGCCGAACACTTTCCTAGACACACTTAACAAACCAACATTTCCATTCTACAGGGGCACAAGAATGACATTCTTTCAACCATCAAAGACATAATTTTCACATACACAGTAAATAAATAATACAGTTATTCCATAAACTAAATAAATCCATATTTTAGCATTTCTCCAATTACACCATCTACATCTGAAACCTTATCCTTTTCTAACATCCATACAACATTTGTGACTACCTTTTTCTCATTTTTCCTCTTGTATACTGGTAAGTATGGCATACATTCCTATTCCATTTGTTGATATATCACCGTAATTCCCATACCAGTCCCTAAAATGCTTCTTCCAGCTTCCTTTGGCTAGTAGGGGAAAAAAAACACATAACAGAATCTAACAAGAACAGTCAATGCTGAGCAAAGCATGTGAAATATAGAATATCCTATTTCACAAAATATGTTTAGACCACTCTGCAACATTGCTTCAACTCTTATTGCATTTCTTATTTACAGACTAGTAAGGCTGCTCAAGTCAGCCAATTCTGAACAGCATGTAACTTCACAAACCCATAATTTGAGTTAAAATAAACAGATAATAATCAAAAATTAAAATCAACATCATGCATCATAAAACCAGCATATATACAAGCACAATTTGAAACAATCTTTCATTTAAAGGGATAGTCAGAATAGCCCTTTGAAGAAAAGGCCAAGTCTTCACTGAAGTATTGATGGTTAAAAAAGGGGGACATTCAAATATTTATCTAAATATATTACATATATAATGAAATTAAAATTTAAAAATGGCCAATGGCCATTTGGAGTTGGGGAAAGATTCAGAGCTTTAAATCTGTAGTTCTCCCAGATCTTACATATTCACCTTCTAAAATAAGGAATTATATAAGATGATTACAAGATGAGTTTATACCAAAGCTGTTTTGTAAATGAGCTGAGTACCAGCTTCAGCAGAAAGAAAGCCAGATGCAAAAAAAAAGTCTGTTACGTTTGAGCTGGAGATGAGATATTAAATAAGTTAGGCAAAGTCAGGCGGAATGGATAGTGAAGCAAATAACAATGAAAAATGTCATCTAGGCCTAAAATGAGGTTGTTATAGGAACATGTTCACCTCCCCCTTGTTTTCATGCTGCTAAGTCACATGACCCTGTATTTATATCAGATCCTGGCATTAATTCATTCATTCAAATTCATTTGAATGTATTAGCTGCCCAACTCCAACCAACTCTGTTGTCTGCTTAACTCAGGGGTAGGCAACCTTGGCTCTTTTATGACTGGTGGACTTCAACTCCCAGAATTCCTGAGCCAGCTGTGCTGGCTCAGGAATTCTGGGAGTTGAAGTCCACCAGTCATAAAAGAGCCAAGGTTGCCTACCCCTGGCTTAACTAAACCCCCAGAATTTTGATACAAGATGAACTGTGCCATGGTTGGCTGGTTGGGTTGACCCATTCCTTAGGGCTGTACATTTCCTGGACTCTTGATTGACGTTCATGTAAAAGCACCATAGGTCCCATAGGAACCCAGAGCATCATTTAATTTTTGATTTAATGGTGAGTTGATTGTTTTTTGTTCTTCTGATACCCAATGAAATTGGGATCACAAGAAAAATAATTAATAGTAAGAATTAGAGAGTGATCATTTCGTCAGTTCAGACTGCCCTGGAAATACTGAATCAAGTTGTTCCTAAGTAGTTCCTCTGCTTTCCCACCTAGAGACAAATTTTCTTTTTTATTGTGAATTGTATTGACAGGGATGAATGCCAAGAGGAGTTTATATGACTAGAGGATCTTCCAAGGCTATCATTTAATCTGAAAATGCACTTAAATTTATTTCTCTGCAGCATAAAGAACCAACTCACGGCACTCTGTGCCTGCTGTTAGCGAGACTTGCCATAACAAATGATCTTCTCAGCGGAAAAAAAATAAAGTCAGGACATACTTTACATTCTGGAACCATTACTCCAAAATGTTGACATGTTGCTGAAAACTCAATGTGTTGCACAACTGGCATTGCTTCTGTGGGCTGAAAGCAGGTCGTTAAGATACTGTATCCTTCACAAACTCCATAAAGACAATATTGTGTAATTCTTGGGAAAATGTGCGTAAACCAGCAACGGATGAGTTTCTACAGTTTGCCTTTGATTCAGATAAGCTTGTTTTTATCCTTGCTTCTGAGACTGCTGGGTTTGCAAAAAAAAAAAAAAAGCAAGTGGAAAATTTCATAAGAACATCTTTTATAAATAAATAAATAAATACAAATTTTCTCCAACATCCTGCCCTAGAGAAACCCCAGGTATTTTGATTGCCCTGATCAAAGCATCGTTTCCATGGTAAGCTGTTCAGTTAATATTCATATTTCAAGACAGGACACGAATCTCCTTTAAAACAAAGGCTATATTAACCATTGCAAGAAGTCCTTTTCAAATATCCATAGGCAAGCAAAGCTTGTACTCATACCTAGACAAGTGAGACAATCCAATTTATTTTTGTTTTTTTCCTACTCTTTGTATCTATTATTAAGGAAAAAATAGACTCTCAGGAAATCTCTTAATAATGGTAAACAATAAATAGATTTCCATTATTTTCAGGCCAGTTTACAGGCTAGATTCAGAGGTGAGTCTGCGAGCAGCAGCTTTTGGTAAGAAATCACTAACCAGGACCTTAATTTTCTATCTCCTTCATACACATACCACACTGGTCTGCATCCCCATAATACAATTTTGTGTGTTAAACAGCAGATGTCAAAAAGAAGAAAGGAGAGAGGCCCATGGCTTTTCATCCAAAGCACCCATTTTTTTCAGTTGCCATGACAGTGTTAATAGGAGTTTATCATTTTCCCATGCCTACTGCATACTAATGAGGGATCAATTCACAAATGTTATCTGTAAAGGCTAAGAAAGGTCTTTGGCAGCTACAGTCTGATTGGAATCACAATACCAAATGCTTGTCATTCTCCCCCAACCCCCAGCAAGGCAGCCCTTCATAATTTTATGAGGGATGTAAGTTACTAAGGTTTTACATCTGCATTAATGAGGACACCAATATGTTCTTTGGGTAATTGATGGCTGAGTTTAATCACTGAATATCAGAATTGCCATGACCTCATTGCAAATGACAAAAAAACACAATAGGACCATTTGCTATTATATATGGTTTTAATGGTGCACGTCAAAGCTGCCAGAAGAAAGTTGAAGCTTCTGCTACTTCTTTCAAATCCCACCTTTTCTAGAAAGTTCTTCCCTTCATCCCAACTAAAGAATGGGTGTTTCCACAAGAGAACATTTAATATGGAATTTCTCAGATTTGTTCATGTTTATGTGGCATTCAATTTATGATGTTCCCCATATCATCCAGACATTGTTATCCTATATTTACCCTACTTGGTTTGTATTTTTGCCCTCAAACCATACAAAAGTTTTATATTACTTCAGAAGAATGGCACAAGGCCCCAATATTTTTGGCTGACTGGAAACCCCTTATAGACTTTTTGTATGAAATAGGAAAATATGTATTTGTGACTTCTGATTTAAAATCTAAACAAATGGAATGAAAAAGCTACCACTCAGTGCCTAGCAAATCTCCAAACCAAAACATTATCATTATTTAAGTGTGTGAGCATTTAAGTAATAATAATAATAATTAAATTAGAAGCTGATCATCTAATTCTAGCATAAATGCATAATCTCAGACATCCTTATAAATGGCTATAGTCCAATGCTTTGTTTCAAGGTGTGCCCAGAAACCAGAAATAAGTAGAGATGATAGGAAGCTTCTAAGAAGCAAGAAGGAAAACCGTTCCAGTTTGTTTTCTGCTAAATTAATGTTTTGTGACTTGCCATGCTCAGATTCACTTCCTCCACTGCACCTATCATCTGAGATATCTATGGTAGGCCCTTAAATGCCCTTCCCAGTGGAGTTCTGTGCTACGCAAGAGCTACATGGAGATCACTAATGTGTCTATATAGCAGTTATTAGAAGCATATCATGTTATAGGGCCTATAACATGTGACTGAAACAAGACACCAAAAGTGTCTCTACATCCAATTCAACCCACATAAGTCAACTGGGACTTGTCCCTGCTGATAAAACTATCATTCTCTGATGGACTTTGAAGTACAACTCAGGATATACATAATTCCTTTTCTCGACAGAGGGAATTAATCAAGGAGTAGTTGGCACCTCTGCTCCCTTCAAATAGACAACATGTCAATGTGGAAAATATTATTTTTAATAATATGATTGCTATTTCCTAATATATAATTGTATTTTGATAAGATAACGATGAATGTGATGATTATTATATTCTAATATTTTTATACCTAGACAACACACTATTCAATACAGAAATGGAATTTTTGATATAATAATAATAATAATAATAATAATAATAATAATAATAATAATAGTAATAATAATAATAATAATAGTAATAATAATAATAATAATAATAATAAATATAAATATATATATATATATATTTAAAAACTAGACAACATGTGCTGCACATAGTAGCAGCCACATTCTGCCAAATCTGATTAATTCTGCTGTGATGCAACCATTGTCTCTATATGAGACTGCTACAAGAAGACAGCTAATTGCTAAGATTTGCCATTTCATTCTGAAAGCACAGATCTGAATATTGGAAGCAGAATTTTTCTTTCCATGCATTTGACCAAAATTTATAAACTGTGCATTCCGGAAATCAAATTTATTCAGTCTATACTTCTCTTTGTTCCACTCCATGATTAACTCAAACAGGATTAGAAGAAATAAGCAAACAGATACAGTACATCTCAACAATTTCAAAGGTGCTTTTTCAGGAGGCAACTGGACTTTCTTGTTTTTCTTTGAAGACATTTCGCTTCTTATCCAAGAACTTCTTCAGCTCTAACTAGATGGTGGGGAATGGAAGGATTTATATTTAAGGACCCTTGGGACAACCATGACCTGGATGACTGAGAATCTCCATAAACATCTCAACAATTTCTTTAAAATGACAGAGCCAAAGCTGCAATTATCATAAAATATTAAACTGAAAAAATTATAGGGTTAGAGGAACTAAGCAAATAGGTACAGTACATCTCAACAATTTTGTTAGAATTGCAAAACTGAAGCTGTAATTATCCTAAAATATTGAACTGAAAAAATTATAGTATATATATTGTGTGTGCATGTGCAT
>NW_015386594.1:396280-401291 GCF_001527695.2 Protobothrops mucrosquamatus | reverse complement strand
CTCTGCAGAAAAAGGTTGTACAATATCAAAATGTTCATAGAACAATGATTCCGAATAACACTAATAAACTATATAGCAATTCATGTGAAACTCTGATCTGAAATGTTCTCTTCTCCAAAGACCGTTGCTTATTTTTAGCACTATTGAACAAATGTGTTTGCAAAAAGGGTTAGACATTTGTCTGCATGCATGTGTGTGTACACACAGTTTTATGGCAAAATCTCTGCATTTCTAACAAGTCTAGTAATCTTCTGATTTCATTTAAAGTTTCTATTATTCTCTTCTCAAAGGGAAAAATCTAGCTCTTGTTTGGACAGCTTTGGTTGATCCAAGGGAGGAGGGAAAATTGAGCATTATGAAGAATACAAAAGATTCACTTTCCATGCATTAAGCTTTTCAATTACTTTCCTAATGCAAAGTTGGACGGGAGAGCACAGGCAAGAGGCGGAGGGGAGAGAATAAAACCTTGGTCAGATGTCAATATTGACAAAAATAAATGGATTTTAACAATGGATTATTGCCCAGATGATGATACTAGAATTAATGTATCTAACTAGATCTGGGATTGTGAATGACTGTCTGGAGTTTGTAATAAATTATTATTAATATTCATATTATTTGGGTGGGGGGGAGGAAGATAGATACTTTCTAACCATAAAGCCCTTTTAGACAAAGGTGATACAGAAAGCAACCATTAAAACTGAATGCTGAAACACTTACTGTACACATCTTTCCCAAAGCCTAACCTTCCTTCATTACATTCTCTTCAAACTGATCAATTCAAACAATAGAGATTTCACGTGAGAATAGGCCACAAAGGACCTAGAAAAAGATGAGAAAAGATCATATGCACTTCCCCACCATCAAGAAATAAGGCTGGTCCTCTACTTACGACCACAATGGAGCCCAAAATTTCTGCAGTTAATGAGGCATTTGTTAAGTGAGTTTTGCCCCATTTTACAATCTTTCTTGCCTCAGTTGTTAAGTGAATCACTTAACAATAAGTTGATAAGTTAGTAACCCGGTTGTTAAGTGAAACTGGCTTCCCCATCAACTTTGCTTGTTAAAAGGTTGCAAAAGTTGATCACATGACTCTGGTACACAGCAATGGTCATAAGCATGAACCAGTTGCCAAGCGTCTGAATTTTGATCACATGATTATGGGGATGCTGCAAAGATTGTAACCGTGAAAAACAGTCACAAGTCATTTTTTTTCAGTACCATTGTAACTTTGAATGATCATTAAATGAACTGTTGTAAGTTGAGGACAACCTGTGTTATCTTTATATTTGGTTATATTGTCTGAATTCAGCAAATGAGGATTGGGACCACTGGAAGAATAGGAAGCTATTATTTTTTAGAACAAGAAAAGACACTTGTGGCATTTTAAAAATAAGATATTACATAGATAACACATCTGCTTTGCTTGCTGTGGGTATTCCCTAATGGCAAAGTCACCTGCCAAGATTTTTGTTAAAATAATGAAATGTCTATTATGATGTCCAGATGCAATTTGTACTCCTATGTGCTTAGATGCAATGTTGCCATCCAAGTAATAAAAAAACCAGTTTGCATTGCTGTGTCATCATGTACATTTTTGTCGTTTGCCATCTTGCTTACTCTCCTGCTGGTGCTCCATACAGTAATGGAAGTTTGCAAAGAACAATGCATCGTTGAAGTCTAGTATGGGTTTCCAACAAGAATATTTTATCTGTCTATCTGTCTGTCTCTGTCTATCCATCCATTTATCTATTTATCTATTTATTTATTTGTCCAGTGACTCTGGGAAGTGTGCAATTAAAACATGAAACCCCCAGAACCATATAAAACACAATACCTCAAAAAGAATAAGATAAAACCAAGAATATGTTAAAACACGTGGAGAAGGCCGTCAAGGCACCAACCACCCCCAGGGCTGCTTGCTGCTGAAAGATTAAATATTATTAGTTCTTTAAGTACTTCAGGAACATTAAAAGTTCTACTGAAGGTTGCTGTATCTGTTACAGAAATTTTCCCCAATCCAGCATAATCCAGATCATCAAGCAGGCCGTACTAACTCATGCCCTCTTCCTCTCACGTTTAGGCTACTGCAAGGAGCTTTACATGGGGCTTGCTTTGAAGACCACTCAGAAGCTTCACTTGACACAAAGTGAAGTTTACACTGCTTGTAGTGTAAGAACTGCTACAAGCACAAAACAAATGTGCTTCAACCACTGTCTTGGCTTCCATTAGGCTTCCAGAAACAATTCAAATCTTGGTTTTAACTTACAAAGCCCTATTTGAGTTAGCTCCCAGATATCTTCAAAACTGCCTATTTCAAGGGCAATTGATTAATCTAATATGCTCAAGGAGAAGCTATTTAGTTAATTAATATTATGGGAGTGGGTTGGTTAAGAGAAGCAAGGACATGGAAGAAATATTTTTGAAAGATGGCCTCTACCTATGGAATACTTTTCTATCTGAGGCCATGTTGATCCCTACAATGAACTGGATGAGTTGGTTTCAGACAACTTTCAAAAAATGAGGGAGGTGGGCATTTTTGGCTTGGTAGATTATTATAGTATGACTGAAAATTTCATACAATACCGTATATTATTTATTGCTGGGTTGGACTATATATTGATATGTTAAATATGGTTAACCACCTTTATGTCTATTATGAGATTACAACAGTGCACAGGTCTGATAAATATAAAGTCCCATAATTTTAGACTAACGATAATTATGCAGTCCATAATATTTAGAGAATTAGAGATCTCCATAATGCCTTCCTGGGGACAAGTAATACTGCAAAATGCCCATGATTATGTTAACAAATCCCTTTGAGATTAAAGAAAACAGCCTGGAAGACTACAATATATATCTCCCTTTATTCTGATTTCCTTTGATCCTAGCCAGCATGTCAATAGTATTACTGTATAATGTCAAAGCCCAGATGTTTCTCACTCTTGTAGAAAATGATCCATCATTCCATCAGCCTTACCGCTACTTAAAAGAATTTAAGAATTCGTCTCTCTGTTTTTTCTTCCATCATCTCATTTAGTTCTATCCTTTTCCACCAGTCCTGGAAATTCTTTTTGGATTACAATTAAACAAGCTGATTTGTTCCTTTCAACATCCAACTTTATAAATAATCCATACTTATATTCAGGTACACTGATTAGCAGAAACACTAATTGATTAAGCAGTGAAAAGCCAGACCACTAATCAATAAAAAAAAATTAAACCTATGGAGGGTGGCACCTAGGATGTCTTGGTCTTTCAGGGCTGTACAATGGCAAGATAATCAACAGGTAGACATCATCCCTGCCATCTGTGTGCTAGGAGATGGTCATATAGAAATCATACAGAAAAGAGTGGCAACTCCAAAATGAAAACTGGCAGATGAACTGGCAAATAAGCTGAACTGAAATCCATGAGCTTGGGACATTTTTAATGCAGCAGAAGTGAACACCTTTTCCTTATTTCAAATATGCTATTGTCCATCTCAACACCTCACCCCTTGCAAACATGTCACATGTCATTCCACAGATATTCTAGCTATCCGGACCTGAAGCACCTGGGTAAAAAAATTGTTTAAGATAACATTAAACCTGACCGAAGTTAGGAGTAAATGGATTCTGCAAATCCTCAAAGAGGTGCTTTGGAACACAGATGAGAGAGTGAGTATACAAGAAACACTTTTTAAAAATCATTCAAGCTATGCAGGAAACCCAAGAACAGCTTCGAAAGCAGTCACAGGAGCTGGGGAAAGGACATCAACAACTTTTTTAAAGGGGTGTTTTATTGGCACAATCATATATTTCCAAAGTATAGGAAGTCCTCAACTTACAACCGTAATGGAGCCTACCTATCATGGTCATAAGTTGTGATGGTGATAAAACAAATCTCCCATGTGGCTGACCTAATTTTACGACCTTTTTTGGGGGGAAGCATTCATAAAGCAGCACTAAACCAGAAATAAATGCCAGTTTTGATCAAAACTTTTGTGAAATGAAGTCATGTGACCATGGGATGTGCAAATAGCCATAAATACAGGCTGATTTCTGAGTGCTTGATGTGTGATCACGTGACTGGGGGAGGCAGCCATCAGAACTTTGGAAGAGTCATAACTAGTATCTCCAGGGAGGTCAAAGGTTACTCTGAACAGTTGCTAAGTAACTAGTCACGTCAGGGACTACCTGTATCTCTTTCTAAAGGTTTGTACAGTCTTGTAGGATAGTAACTGTTTTACAATGCCAAGTTAATTTTTTTTTTGCCATACCTATTCAAAACCAAAAATATTTTTTTAAAAATTATTATAATTATTTAAATTATTCATTCCGCTTTTTTAGTGTTTAAGAGCTAAAACTGTGGTTTTCAGCTGACATGATCAGGGGTTCTAAGTTCCCTTATTTTGAAAATTAGTTTCTCCCATTTGATTTGTCCAAGGGACCCTCATTCTTGTTTCCCTATAATTACACTATATTAAACTGGGGACTGCTGTGGCAATAACTTTAGAAATTCCAGCTTTGATGTCATGGGAACCCTGCATTTTTCTTTTTTCTTTTTTGGTAATTTGCAAGTGCATCAGAATCTGTGTGTCCCCTTTCTCAGCATTAACAGGTTTCTTTCTATTTTACAGTGTTCTTCTGTAGAGATTTGCACACATCTTACATCTGCATTTGGTGGAGGAAGCAGTGGTTTAAAACTGTGGCCCGGGAAGAGCAAGAGGGTGAGAAAGGAAGCTTTTATTTAGCTGACTTCAACTGATTTCTTTTGGAAGCTAAAAACAAAATTGCACAGTAGATTCATTGTTAAACATCAAAACACATAGTCCACCATGTGTATCGAAAGCAATATCAAAATATTCTCGCTTCTCTTTAATCAGCGGTTATGTTCCATGGAAATACATATCTCAAACATTGACCCACACGTATGGCAAGGTATGTCAGAATAGTATCTCCTAGTAATTTCAGTACAAGTGGAGACAGTCTATGAAATTGGACACATTTCAAATTGGAATATTTGA
>NW_015386594.1:353390-396180 GCF_001527695.2 Protobothrops mucrosquamatus | reverse complement strand
AGAGAGAGAGAGAGAGAGAGAGAGAGAGAGAGAGAGAGAGAGAGAGAGAGAATCTATATTCAGGTAGTTCTCAACTTACAACTACAATTGATCCCAGAATTTATGTTGCTAAGTGAGAAAATTGTTAAGTGATTTTGCCCCATTTTTCTTGCCGCAGTTGTTAAGTGAATCACTGCAAATGTTAAATTAATAACACAGTTGTTAAGTAAATCTGGCTTCCCCATTGACTTTGCTTGTCAGCAGGTCACAAAAGATGGTCACCTGACCCCTGGAAAATACAACCATCATAAATATGAACCAGTTGTCAAGCATCCGAATGTAAATCATGTGATCATGGGGATGCTACAATGGTCATAAGTGTGAAAAATGGTCATAAGTAACTTTTTCCAGTGCCGTTGTAACTTCAAATGGTCACTAAATGAACTGTTGTAAGTTGAGGTCTACCTGTATATGACACATGCATCAGGATACAACTTAGGTATTTGCATTTGATAACATCAAAATGCTACATGTATGTAATTGTATCCTTTGTGCAATAACAACATGATGCCTATATTGTTATTTTGACATCATGGATTGTTACAAATGCCACTAATTACGGCACCGAGATTTTCCTGTGGTCTCTCATCCAGTACTAGCCAGGACTAACAGTGCTGCTGGACTGATGGCAGATTCCACCTCCGACTCTTGCTCTCTGCTCTCCCCTCATCCATCCTTTTGTTATCCTTTTGTTATTATACTGATGGGTTCTTGTGTTCTTTTTCATTGTTTAGTTCATTGTTCTATTATTTTACTTCTGTTCTGTTCATACTCTTTTCATTTCTTCCTTTTTATTGTTGTAGAGTAGCCCACGGTGAGATAGGCGGTAAATACATTTAACAAATTATTATTATTATTATTATTGTTGTTGTTGTTGTTGTTGTTATAGATAGATAGATAGATAGATAGATAGATAGATAGATAGATAGATAGATAGATAGATAGATAGATAGATAGATAGATAAGATAAGATAAGATAAGATAACCTTTATTGTCATTTTTTTTCCTATGGGCACAATGGCACACATCAAAAATGAAATTTAGTTGCCCGCTCTCAAAGTGAAACACATACATGACACACACCTAAACATACTAAACATACATATCATCATCATCATCATC
Organism: Protobothrops mucrosquamatus; assembly: GCF_001527695.2. Lineage (NCBI taxonomy): Eukaryota > Metazoa > Chordata > Lepidosauria > Squamata > Viperidae > Protobothrops > Protobothrops mucrosquamatus. The sequence continues at coordinate 395,019 of NW_015386594.1, read as the reverse complement.
ATCATCATCATCATCATCATCATCATCATCATCATCATCATATGAATGATAACATCATAAAATGCATGACGTTTCCATGGCTTCTTTATGTTCTCTACGTGAAATATGTTACAATTTTGAAACTTAGTCTTTTAAACTCAGTCTGAAATAAAAACTGATGCAATCTGATTGGTTCCCAGCTCCTGCCACACTTCACTGCCTACCACATTCAAGGTCTGCCTGCCGGGGCACTATGAATCTCCATAAATGACTTGAGATCCAGTGATTCTTTGCTTAGTGACTGCTCGAAGTTACAATGGCACTGAAAAAAATGACTTATGAACACTTTTTTACGCTTATGACTGTTGCAGCATCCCCATGGTCCTGTGATCAAAATTCAAATATTTCGCAACTGGCTCATGTTTATGGTGGTTGCAGTGACCTTCTGACGAGCAAAGTCAATGGGGAAGCCAGAGTCACTTAACAACCATGTTACTAACTGAACAACTGCAACAAGTGATTCACTTAATAACTGTGACAAGAGAGGTTGTAAAATGAGGCAAAACTCACTTAACTCGAGGACTACCTGTAAAATTAAACTGCATTGAATTTGTCTATGAGTGAGTCTGTCTGTGTTTGTCTGTGAGTGAGTCTCACAGTGTAAGCGCCAGCAGCTAGCATCTGCTAGGGAGGGATATATGCAATTTGGGCTCAGGGACTTGGTGTGACAGGGAGGCTTAATGTTTTTCCTGGGCTGATTGTGTGGCACCAATTACCCCTTGCAGAATAAAGGCAGAATTACTCTCAGTTGCAGAAAGGAAAGCAGGCAGATAAAGTTTACATCAAATCCTGCTTGAATTATTTGTTTGTTTGGTGGAAATTCCATCTATGGAAGCTTTGCAACCAAAATCTAACCTTTATATCTCTGGAGAGATAGTGTTAGTTTGGGAGGGAAGGGCTCAAGCTGCAATTCAGGAAGGCATGTGATTCCCAAAAATTGAGTGTGGTCCCAGCAATCTTTCCATGGTTTGCCACAATTTTTAGGAAAAAACTGTCACAAGAGAGAAGAAGTATTCACTCTCTCCAAAATCTCTTCGTGGTAGCATCGCCAGTATGGATGTGGTCAATTGTTTGACCTATCTTGTCTGTGAGGGAAAATTGCTTTCTTTGATATTTAGCTTTTTCAGGCCTATACCCACTGAAAACTGAAGGACCAAGTGGTTTGCTAAAGAAATCCTCTTCTGATCAGCCATTCCCAAGGTATGTTTACTTTCATGACCAAGCTCTCCTCCATGGCTGCTGGCCACCCCCTTCTCTCAGCACCCCAAGCTCATATCAATATTATTAATGTAATATTAATATACACCCTCAGGATTTTTACCAGTTTAACATGAGGATATCCTGCTGCCTATAAACATCTTCATTCTGTGAAAGGTGTCCATTACTGTGATGGATCTGACACAACAATTTGAGTATTTTACTTACAAATACAAAGTTACTTACAATTAAAAATTACTTACAAAGATCCAGGATGAAATGAAACTTCAGTTTAGTATGTGATGTGGCTGACAAAATACATATTCACTTGTTACAACAACATTTAATTCGGTCAAGCTATTGATAGCCTACATTCTCTTCTTTACAGTTATTTTTGCAGGGAGCAAAAGGGAATAATAGATTGACGAGGAATGCTTATAACCAGCATTCATAAAAAGCCACCTTGTTACTTTAGCAGCACACCCAGAGTGCAATAGCTAAGCTTTCTTTCCATACCCCCTTATGTTTCTTTGTATTGACAGATGCCATTTGGTTCATTTACGATGTGATAATAAAAACCTTCAGCTTTATTGAATGTTGTTCTTTTCTTTCCCTGACATAGGGGCACCAAATGGTTTGTACTAAACACAGCAGGGATTTTTCATTAAAGATCATAACCAGGGGAACGAATGTGAAATGAAGAAAGGAAAGACCTAAAATTAAATAATTAGTCTTGATGGGGAGAGCGAAAGTACAGCATCAAAACCCGTTAAGTTTTCTTCCCTTTCTTTCTCAAGATGTCAAGGTATTTCAAATCCCAAGTTTACTTCAAATTAATTTTAAAATAAAAATCTGCCTTAGAATTACCCATCAGTTTACAGACAAGAAAATGAGCATATAATAATTTCTACATCAGTGTTAAACTGTTTATTTCTTATCTTTGTGAAATTGGTTAAATCAGAAAACAGTTCAATCATCTCGGTTCATTCATTAAATTGTATAGACTAACTTTAAATTCTTTTCACAATTCCAGAAAATGAATTCATCAACAAGACTTTTTTCCATGTCTTGAGACTATGGAAAGCTGGAATCTCTAGACTCAGTATTACTGAAAGTTATTAGCTTTCAAGAAGGCTATTCAAGACCTTCAAATAACGAGATAAAACAAATATTCAAGTAAAGCTTTTTGGGTTCAATTATTTTTGTAGGGAAAATGCAGTTCATTTCTATCAAACGTAATTCTCCAGAGCCAATATTCTCCATAATGCACTGTAGATAGCATGGAGAAAGGTTAAAGAGACAGATTGATTTTGTTTGTTGTTTATTTGTTAGGCCAAGTCAACATACCCAGCACTCTCTCTTCCAGTATGTCCCCACAACAACCCCAAGAGCAATGTCTATGGAGATTCTCAATCATCCAGTTCATGGTTGTCCCAATGGTGCTTTTCCAAAAGGCAATTGAACTTTCTTGGGTTTTCCCTTGAAAATATTTTGCTTCTCATCCAAGAACTGAACAACCTTCTTGGATGAGAAGCGAAATGTTTTCAAGAACAAAAAAAACCAAGAAAGTCCAGTTGCCTTTTGGAAAAGCACCTTTGGGATCTCAAGAGCGATGGGGGGGCTGGAAAATAATGACTAGCTCAAAGTTAATCAGTAAATTTTCATGACTTATGATGGATTTGGTTACCTGGATATTCCCAGTCCTAGTCCAATGTCTTAACCATCATTCCATACTGGCTCTCTTTTTGCTGAGAAATAAGCAGTAGGATTTCAGTACCAAATGCCTTTACAAATTTATGCCCACAAAGCATAAAAGGAAGAATCAAATTTCTGATGATCAGAGTAAACTCCCCCAAAGAAAACTATAGGCAAAACACCCCAATAATAAATGCACACATAGCTCACATCTGCTTTCCCACAGAGCAAAGGGTTAGAGCTTATCATTCTTTTTTTGGCTGAATCCAGAGAAGTCATGCTCATAGCTGAAATCAGTAAGACAATATAAGATTCCATCTATTATGTTTTTGTGCTTACCTAGTCACAGTAACCATAGCACAGAACCTCAAGGTGATTGGTGGACACAAGGCTCTCCAGAGTAACACCGTTCCGAATCAGCCCAAAATTTCTATTGCTAAGCAAGACAGTTATTAAGTGAACTTTGCCCCATTTTACAACCTTTCTTGGCACAGTTGTTAAGTGAATCACTGAAACTGGCTTCTTCATTGACTTTGCTTGTCAGAAGGTCACCAAAGGTGAATCACATAACCCTGGGATGCTGCAACTCTCATAAATGGGAGCCATTTGCCAATCATCCAAATTTTGATAATAGTGTCCATGGAGATGCGGCAATGGACGTAAGTGTGAAAAATGGTCATAAGTCACTTTTTTCAGGGCCTTTGTAACTTTTAACGGTCACTAAGGGAATGGTTGTAAATTGAGGACTACCCGTACTAGTTAGGAAACCCACAAAGTAAATGAAAGCTATGAGCATCATCAAGAGCTTCTGTATTTATTGCTCTAGTACCCTCTGGATACATTCCATTTCAGAATAGTTTATTTCTTAAACAGAAACAGTTAATCCACAGCTTTTGTAGTTTCCTGGAGAGATGAAGGACATGGTTTTGTTTGTTTTGGTTTTTAGGACTTAAACAGCAGGATTATGTTGCTGTTTTCCTGTGAAACGTATGACTTTCCCCCCCTCTTTTCTGTCTTAGAGGTTAGCCAGCATACTATAGAATTGTGTGTTTGTGTATGAGAGAGAGAGGGAAACAAACACACACACAAATGCACACACAGTGAGTAGCACATCAATTAATCAGTTTTGGTTTTTTAGCTAGTTTATTCTTCCTCAGTTCTTCCAGATGTGCTAAGATTTCAGCTACAGTAATTCTAAATATATATATTCTAAAAAGAAACTGTCAGATACTTAGATGCTATAAAAGGATAGAAATCATTGTCTTGTATCTGCAAGCTAACTAGGTACCGACTAATTAAAAACAAAACAAATGATTATATTACTATTGTTATAAAACTGTTCCAGTTTTGCTGCATGTAATTTATACATAATAACATAGATAAAACACAAACACACATATATAGAGTAAATTGCAGTTTTATTGTCTGTCAGGAAACAAATAGCTGTATTTTAATAATATGTTGTAGATTTCATTACCACACTGATAACTCTTTGATTCAAACTGAATTACAAATGATTAAGCACATGACTTAAATTTGAACATATGTGAATTATCTTTTCAGTGTTTTGGCTTATTATGATGGAAATTAATTAATATTGGTAAAACAATTTTGAGGAGCTATAATCATTAAACAAATCTTTCTCCTCCAGAACACACATTAATTCACATAAGAATCAGCTTCATTTAGTTTGGTTTGTAAAAAGGAATGCAAAAAAGCTCTTAACTTCAAGTTTGATTAGCTCATTAAGTGGATAATTAACCGAGCTAATCACATTTCATCTCAAGAAGAAGTCAACTCAAGCACTTATTCTTAATCCATTGTTTTTAAAATTAATTATAAAATGAATTTGTGAATGAAAGAGTAATCAATGACAAACTAATAATACAAACTACAGATTTTTTTTTTAAAAAAGGGCAACAATAATCAAAAATGTTCCTAAAAAATTTCCCCTGACAGTTTTTGCTTTAGGCTGTGTCTCCTCCAAAGTTTTAAATAGGTGTCTGCAGCTAGTAATAATAATGCCGAATTGATGTATTAGGGGTCAACATGACACAACACAAACTCCACGTTTTTTGTATTTGCATCATACTGTCACACCCAAGTATCTACCAGGTGGACTTTGTATCATGATATCACAACAAACATTTTATCACTTGCCCTCCTTTGCCTCCCTGTGGACAACTGCAGTGAAGGAAACATACAACTCCAACTTCAATTAGGCCTAGCCAGTTAGTAAAACATTACAAGAATAGGAGTTCAACATCAGAAGGATTCCATGATTCTCATCCTTGTTCTGTTTATAGTTTTATGTGCTGAATGCTTCTTTTGTCCACCATTTTTCTTTAAAGTGTTGTGTATGCTAAGAGGAATCATTATGCTTCTATGTATGCTAAGAGAAACAGTGATCATCAGAATGTTGTTGTTTATGCTAAGACAGACATGTCAAACTCAAGGCTCGCAGGCCAGATGTAGCTTGCAATGGGTTTAGATCTGGCCCATTGGGCCTCCTTGGAGACAGCAAGAGGCCGACTCCCACCGTCTCGACCCTTGCCCACCCTAGCCCATCCAGGCATTCCTCCTGGGTGCAAGCCCAGGAGGCAGCGAGCGTGGGGGGCTGGTAGTGCCTGGCAGCAGCTGCAGTTCATTGGCTCCTCAGCCACTCATTGGCTGGCAGTGACTGGATGTCAGCTGGGATGTCCAATAAGTCGTGCTTGGCCCCATCCCACATGCACTACACTTGCACACCTCAGAGTCCTGCAGCCTGCAGTGCAGGTGGGTTCAAGCACCACGGCTCTCGGGCAGCCCTTTAAGTAGCAGGTAGAGGCAGAGGCACATAGGGGGAAGGCACATGATCCAGCTGGTCAGATGTGCTGGGAAGCTGCCCGCCTGCCCTGTCCCAGCTGCAGTGGCAGCAGACAAGTAAAGACAGATGGTGAGGCCACAGTCATTGTCACTGCCACATAATGGCCCCTGCCCGCTCAGCCTCCACCATCCAATCTCGTCCTCCAGCTCTAGACACACACATGGATGAACCTCCCACCTGCCCCTGCACCTCTGATGGCCCTGGTGAAAGGGAAGGATGGGGAGTTCCCATCCCCAAGAGGCAGTTGGACTCCTTTCCCTGCTCTGCCCTGCCTGAGACCATCCCCAGAGCTGCCCTCTGCCAGAGTCGGGGTGCTGTTTGAGGCTTGCCCTCTGATCCCACCTTCTGTTCCTCACTCATCACTTGGTCCCACCCCACATACACCACACTCACATACCTCAGAGCCCTACAGCCAGGCTATCACACTCTGCCCCACCACCTGCCTGGACCATAGGATGAAAGGTGGGAAGACAGGAGACAGGAGCATGGGGCAGCATGAGCTGAGGGTCAGCAGGTGCCAGCTCCAGGTCACCCTCTCTGTCACATGGCAGGGCCAGAGAGGGGAATGCAGCACTCAGGCGGAGCTGCGGCCTGGAATGGCCAAGCATCTGTCAATGTGTGAGACACCTTATGGAGAAGGACAAGTGTGCCCTGAACCTGAGGTGCAGGGCTGACAGAACACCATGGTCCGAGCATAGAGAAGACTGGGCACGGACCCACCTCGAGGAGGATCTGTAAGCCTGGTTAGTGTCGATGGTCCCCTGGGCTGCCCGGAGCCTTGGCCAGCAGAGGGAAAGCACCCAGCCCAGCCCTTGAGCTCCTAGAACACTGGGACCCAGCAGCCCAGCCCAGCCCCACTTCCCCAAGGGGGTGCCTGACACACTTTCCTCCTCCTCAAGGCTGCTGCTGCTGTGCTTGCTCTCCTTGGGAGACAGCAAGGCTCCTATGGTGGACAACGCTTTGGAGTTCACCCTGTCTTATCTTCTTCTGCTGGAGACCTCTGGAACCTCACTTCCAGCCTTGCCTGGCCCCCCACAGGTGCCCCTTGATGTGAGCGATGTCGAGCTAGCCATGTCGAGCTGACCAGGCCCACCCAGCCATGCCCACCTGACCCTTTGAGGGAAACCATAGTGCTGAGGTGATCCTCAGTGAAACTGAGTTTGACACCCCTGTGCTAAGAGATTTTTGTCACAGTATTAATATCATGTCAAAATAACCACCACAGGAACTTGTGAGCATTTTTTTCCTCTCTTAATTCTCATTCAGTTTGATGGAAAATAATTTTATTTTCATTCTTTTAAAGGAGAAGAGGATTTCAGTGAAATCCTTTTGAACAGAAGTTCAGTTGAGTGAGGTAACCAAAGGATATATGAAATACTCTTCCATAACAGCACAATTACTATCTGCAATATTATCTCATTTCCCAGGACATTAAAAATGTTTAGGCCCTTTTGCCTAGATAACAGTTCTGGAATATTTTTCTCACGATCATCTCCCTTGCTCTCCAAACTGTAAATGTAAATACATGAATCTTTGGTCCTGTCATGCCATTTATTTATTTCTTAGATTTTTATGGCTGCCCACCTCACCAAAGGGGGCTCTGGGTGTCATAAAACAATCCAATAAAACAATGCACATATAAAAACAATCACATCAATACATAAAATATCAGGATTAAAAATATATATTATTAAAATTAAGAGTAAAATATGCAAAAAAAATGCCATGTTAATTTTAGGCTTGGGAAACATGGCATATGCAAGATGTCAATTAGCTAAACATTAGACATTGAAAAATGTCTGTCACTATTTTTGTTTTTTTGTTTTTTTTTTAAAAAAAAAACAGTTTTATGAAACTATTTGAACAAGTTTTAAAAAGAGGCAAATTCTTTAATGATCCCGGCAACTTATTATTTTTCAGAAAATTGCTAGTTGTAACAGATGTAGTGGTGTATAACAAGGAATGCGAGAAAAACTTTTCAAAAGCTGTTTCATCAGTTAGGCAAGGAACCAGCTAAAAGTGCATTTAATTAGCCAGTTCAAATTATTGAATCAGTTAACAGTGCTGATAAATTTCCAGATACCACTCAAAACACCCCACCTTTAAAAAAGAAAAAGAAAAAAGAAAAAAACTTTAGACCACAGTCTCGACACTAGCTTGAATTCTGCAAAGGGCCAATTGATGCATTCTTGTTGTCTTATCTCTTCCTCTGCTGTAGAGCTAAGTAATATTGAAAAGAAGATAACATCTTCCTCTTAAGCAAGGTGCCCACAAGCCTGCTATGATGATTTGACTTATTGCATTTTCCATTTCTAGCTTGCTGTGTGCTGTTTGTTGGCTGGTTGCCTGTTACTGCGGTCATAAACTAACGAAAGCCCAACTACTTTCGAGGCTTTTACTTCAAACAAGGTATAGATAGCAGTGGAGTTTGAGAATCAAGATACAGACAGCCTAATAAAAAGAAGATAGGGTTAAAATAGAGAAATGACTATATTTAAAGGAGGAATAAAGTAGAGGTGATATCTTAGATCAGAAAGAATACTGCTCATTTTCTTCATTTTCTGCATTATACTACAGCTTTCTAAATATTATTTCTATCATCAAATGAGATTGAGATAAGGACTTTCCACTCCCCAGATATTACAATAATTAATTACATTATATTATAGTACAATCCTAATAGACTGCAGCCAGGGCATAGCATTTCAAGTAAAACTGAGGCAAAGAATTCATTAATATGAGATTTTAAGGAGAAGTAAAGGTAAAAATTTCCCCTGTTCATCTCAAATCAAGAGACTGGTGCTCATCTCTGTTTCTTAGCTTGAGGGAGCCAGCATTGTCTGAGGACATTTCCATGGTCATGTGTCCAGCAAGACTAAATGCCAAGCTGTGCGGAATGCTGTTACCTTCCCGCTCAGGTGGTACCTATTTATCTACTCACATTTGCATGCTTTCAAACTGCTAGATTGGCTGGAACTGGGGCACGTAACAGGAGCTCACCCCGTTGTACAGCTTGTGGGTCTCAAATCTGGGCTTTTAGCTTTCCAGCTGACAAGCTCAGCATCTTTAACTGCTGAGACATTACGCCCCCTTTAAGGGGAAATGGAACCATCTAAATCAGTATACATCTTATTATTGACCAGATATATTATTATTAGTCTTATTGTCTTGTTATTATTAACTTTATTGATCAGATTGATCTGTATGGGATAACTGGGGCAGATATCCAACATGCTTGCAAGGCTGATCTAAATGAAAAAAAAAGTCTCCCACATATTTCTGATTACACCCGAGCCTTTACTAAATTAATGATACATTGGATGTTAGAAATAATCCAATCAATTTATCTTATTGTGCAATTTCCACTGGACAACAATTTTTTTCAAAAGATTTACTTCCTGAAAAACTTTTGGTATTTATGATACCCCAAAACCTTTGAGATTTATTCTAACTGAACACAAATATAATTTCAGAATAACTGTATGACATAGGAATCTTGAGAAATATGAAATTAATTTTTGTTGACTATAATGTATTTAATCACATAATGTTTCCAACATGCTACATGAATTCAACAGGCTAAAAGTGTTTTGCTGTTGATTTTGGTTTATACTCAGTGTTCAATGCATCTCGCTCCAGTGTCCAACAATAGTCAGCCAGCATTGATGGATTCCAGTTGTCCTGATAGGGTTTTTCCATTAAGACAATGTCCTGGTGAAATCTTTCACCATGTTCAACAACTGACTGCACCTAGATTTTCTGGAAAGAAGCCCAAAAATGAATGCAGAAAATGAATCTTCAATGATAGGTTGCACTTCATGTTCTTGTATGCTGTAAGAAGTTTGTGAACCAGCTGAATGTATTTGGTTGCCAAGAAAATTCTCAAAGATATCCTTGAATACTTTGCAGGCAATTTTCTCTGGCCTCATTAAAAATCTTAGAACCACTTGTCATTGATAATGTATCTGATCTGTGGACCAGCAAAAATGCTTTCCTTAATCTTGGTATCAACTGTTCTTGGAAACATTTGTCTCAAATAATGAAAACCTTCACCTTCTTTGTTCATTGCTTTCACAAAAAAATTCATCTGTCCAAATTTTATGTGAAGTAGAGGCAAAAATATCTTTGATGGGTCAACAGGTGCTATATTTTTCAGTCTTGGAACCAATTTTTTTCGGCGTGGCCATTTCTTTTTAATGTACTACAACTCTCTTTCACAGCTGTCTCATTTGCATATGTAACAACACTACTTGGCATATCCAAGCTACATTCCAAGCAGCAGAACTACTACTGTTAGTTCTCCAACTAAAACGACTATTCCAGCTATACTTGATGTACGGGATGTGCTTCAACAACAGTTCCATATTTTCATATGTTTCTTTCATATGTGCAGTACTGAAGGGTGAACATTGCCATTGTATAAAAACAGAAGATTTTCTATACAAAGATACATGATAGGTTAAATTACATGTTATTTTTATTGTTAGCACCCAAAAATCTATCAGATACACCCAAACGTGTTTAGGAAGCAAAATGTTATCCAGTTCCCTGTGAGTCTTTGTTTTTGTTTGAAGAGATTAGGAAAATTACTATGTAATCTTTCCCAGTGAATCTTGCTGTTCATTTACTATGCTATGTTCCCTAATGAATACAAATAGATGCAACATAAAAAATTGAATAAGTACTTACTTTAGTTAGTTAGTTTCTACGTTTGTTATGTCAAGTGCATCTTTCATTTCATCAGTACTCCAAACAAACAATTTTGGCACTGCATTTATTCAATCATCATCATCACAAGTTTCCATAAAAAAGCCTACCATTTCAACTATGGTCAAGATACATCAACCCTACAAGGAGAAACTGACTGCACAGGAAGATACCTACTGTATGCTTTACTGGGTTAGAAATCGCACATGTATGTAGCTTCTTTCATAGTGGACACCAAAAGAGGTGTTCACAGTGCAGTATGAACCAACATTTCCATACTGGGGATTCAATCCATCTAAAAATTAAATCATTTAATTTATAATTTTCCATTTTGATTAATGTGGATAAAAGATGCTTATTGAATGGTTTGCTGAGTTCAATGCTTACAGCATACCCAAAATCTTATAAATCCAAGAAAAAAGACATCCAATATCAAGATATATATATATATAGATTCAGTTATAGCAGCAATGGATGTCCCATTAGAAGATCTGAAGCACCCGTTTAGGAACAGATAATCATGGAGAAAATCTATGGGGTAACTGGGAGTTGACACTGATTTGATGGTGACATAATCAATCAGGGTTACAAATTGTATAAAACTTTGATCCAAATAATGTTTTATGATACAAAATGTTTCAAAATCCTTGCAATGTGTTGTCCAAATTCCTTTAAATTGTAAGATCCCGTGATTCATCTCAGTCCAACATATTTTCAAGAAGATTTGTTCATAACATAGTCTAGGCATTATGTTACAATGATTCCTGATTATGTGATTGGAAGGTTATAATATAAAGTATTGATTGCAGACATAAAGGTTTAGAGAAGTTGTCTTACTAATTGGTGAAGTACCGGTAGGTAAGATTTTGGCATGGCAATCTCAAGGGAACAGCAGTATGATACAGATAAAGGTTACACCTAGAAGGGGCTTCAGTATCTGTATTGGATCACAGGGAGAGCAGTTACTAAACTAGGAAGGTACTAGGAGAGAGGATAAAGGGAGGAAAAAGCAGAAAGTTAGATAAGGAAGATAGAAAGGATAAAGGAAAAGAAGAAATTGGGGCAAGGAGGAAAACACCAGCAAACAGGAGCTCAGTGAATGAATGGCTGTACGTGGAGTCAGAGGCAGTCAGCAGCAAAGAACGAGAGAGCCAGCTCTGGAACACAGCTAAACAGCCCAATGCGAAGGGAAAAAGGCAACTGAGAGCAGCGAATGGTCAGCTGAATAGCAGACAAGAAGGGAGACTGTTGGAAGCAGCGAACCACCAAGATCGCAAGTTTAATGGTTGACCATTTAACTCTTGTATCTGCAAGAGGAATTAACTGTTCAAAGGGATGCTCTGCATGAAACTTCATCCAGGCTGAGAGAGGCCCAGCTGCACCCAGTAGGCCTACCCAAGAGACCGGAGGCCCATTGAAGAGGAACCGGAGTGCCCCTCCCATCCGACAGAGCGGTGGTGCAGAATCATAAAGGGGATGTTGGAGAACTTTTAGGCCTACCTGAAAAGCCAGGCAACCCAGCGACCCAACCCGGCCCAACAAAGCAGAGAACGGCATGGCAAACCGGGAGACACAGTGCGCCAGCAGCTTGAGGGTGGAGAGGAGGTGACCAGCGGCAGCATGGAACAGTGGACCGGTGAGGTGGCCGGGGACAGCACAGAGGCGGTGGGTGGTGGAGAGCAGTGGACCAGTGAGGTAGTTGGGGGCAGTGCAGAGGTGGCAGGCAGTGATAGCACAAAACAATGGACAGAGAGGTGGCTGGGGGCAATGCAGAGGTGGCAGGCAGTGGCAGTGGTGAACCGGGAGGCCTGCAGACAGTGGCAAGGCAGCACAACAGAGGCAGCAGAACAGTGGAGGACCCAATTGGCAGCTCAAGAGAACCTGGCTGAACAGAGAAATTAGAAACAAGGCTAACACCAAAGCACATCCACCAACCAAAAAGAGAGATTTTCAAACAACAAACTCATGGAACAGGTGACTGACACTATTGTGGTATGCAATACATGTTCTATATATGTGCTTATGCCCAAAGAACACCCAAATTACACATGCATTAGATGTAAACTATGTGAACTACTACATGAAAAATTAAGGAACTTAGAGGCAACTGTAGCCAAACCCCAACATACAAAAGAAAGTTCTACCCAAACCGAACCAAATAATGAACAAAGAACTCCCAGAGGATTTGACCCTACTGATAAACACTTGGAGGAAGACAAATGGAGAAATATCACACATAGAAGAAAACACAATACTCAAAGAAAGAAGCAGCATACAACTAACAAACCCCTTCTGCCCAATCCAACCCAACCAGAAGCAGCCCCATTAAAACTGAGTGATCGATTTCTCCCCTTAGATGGAAACACGCAGACCCACAACCTCCCCTTCAAAAAAAACCATGCAGACACCTAGCAAAGAAACAACTTCAAACATCCCTAAAAAAGTCACTTCAGATATCCCTAAAAAAGTCACATCAACAAACACACCTGAGATAAACAGAAAAGCACCCCAGACTGCAGCCCCCCCAAAAGGAAGGCGAGTGTTGGTAATAGGAGATTCTATCCTCAAGGAAACAGAATCATCCATCTGCAGACCAGACATACAATCCAGGGAGGTATGTTGTCTCCCTGGAGCAAAAATCAAAGATGGGGCTGAGAAACTAACTAAAATAATTAGGCCTACAGATTATTACCCTTTCCTCCTCCTCCACATTGGGATGAATGACACAACAAAGAACCTGAGTACAATAGTGAGAGATTACAAACAACTAGGCAATAAAATTAAGAAGCTAGGAGCACAAGTCGTGTTCTCATCAGTACTCCCAATGAAAGGCCAATACCCATTGAGAGAAAAAAGAATTCTAGAAATAAACCATTGGCTAAAGGGTTGGTGTCACCAAAAAAAACTTTGGTTTCCTGGATCATGGTCTGCATTATCACTGAAAATGAAAAATAAGAAATTCAAGAAGAAACCAGCATGGCTGCACAAAGATCTCTCCGACAAATTGAAAGACAAAAAGGACAAATACAAAAAATGGAAAGAGGGGCACATAACTAAGGCTGATTATCAGCAGACAGCCAGAACATGCAAAGATGAAGTCAGGAAAGCAAAGGCTCAGAACAAACAAAGACTTGCAACCGAAATCAAGAATAATAATAAAAAAGTTTCTTCCAATATATTAACACCAAAAAAAAAGTCAAGGAAACTGTAGACCCACTAAAGAGAGATGATAGCAAGGAAATAACAGGCAACAGGGAAAAAGCAGAGCTCCTTAACTCATTCTTTGCATCAGTCTTCACACAAAAAGAAACTATAGCCCAACATACCAAAAAAATCACTACAAAAGACAAACTTGAAACAAAAATTAAAATAAGCAAGAAAATGATAAGAGAACACCTATCCGACCTTGACGAATATAAATCACCGGGACCCGACAGATTACATCCCAGAGTTCTGAAGGAGCTGGCAGATGTTATCTCAGAACCATTGCACCATATCTTTCATAAATCTTGGAGCATCAGGGGAAGTACCTCAGGATTGGAAAAGAGCTGATGTGGTTCTCATCTTCAAGAAATGGAAAAAACCTGCCCAGGAAACTACAGACCAATCAGTTTAACATCAATACCTGGGAAGATCCTAGAAAACATAATCAAAAAACAGATCTGCAAATAACTAGAAGCAAACAAAGTTACAACTAATAGCCAGCACAGGTTTGTTAAAAACAGATCATACCAAACCAATCTTATTTCATTCTTTGATAAAGTGACTAAACTAGTAGACCAGCGAATTGCTGTGGACGTAGTATGCTTAGATTTCAGTAAGGCATTTGATAAAGTAGACCACAACCTACTCCTTGGTAAGCTAGAAAAACATCACCACCAGATGGATCTGTAGCTGGCTGGCAAACCGTACTCAACAAGTAGTCCTCAATACATGCACATGGAAAGAAGTAAGCAGTGAGGTACCACACGGCTCCGTCTTAGGCCTAGTACTCTTCAATATCTTCATAAATGACTTAGATGAGGGAATTGAAGAGGAACTCATCAAATTTGCAGATGACACCAAACTGGCAGGAGTAGCCAACACTCCAGAAGACAAACTCAGGATCCAAAAAGATGTTGACAGACTTGAACAATGGGCCCTATACAACAAATTGAGTTTCATTGTGGAGAAAAGCAAAGTCTTACATTTAGGCAGGAAAACTCAAAGTACAAGTACAGATTAGGCGAGACCTGACTCAAAAACAGTAACTGTGACAGGGACCTTGGAGTCCTAGTGGACGATACTTGACTATGAGCCAGCAGTGTGCAGCAGCAGCAGCCAAAAAAGCTAATACAATCCTGGGTTGTATAAACAGAGGCATAGAGTCAAGAACACGTGAAGTATTAGTACCACTTTATAAAACCTTAGTAAGACCACACCTGGAATACTGCAGCCAATTTTGGTCACCATACTACAAAAAAGATGTTGAGAGTCTGAAAAAAATTCAGAGAAGAGCAACTAAGATGATCAAAGGCCTGGAGACTAAAACATATGAAGAACAGCTGTAGGACTTGGGTCTGGCTAGTCTAAAGAAAAGAAGAAATATGGGAGACATGATAGCAGTATTCCAGTATTTGAGGGGCTTCTACAAAGAAGAGAGGGTCACATTATTCACCAAAGCACTAGAGGGCAGGACAAGAAACAATGGTTGGAAACTGATCAAAGAGAGAAGCAACCTGGAATTAAGGAGAAACTTCCTGACAGTTTCCTGGTATAACACCCAATTAACCAGTGGAACAGCTTGCCTCCAGAAATCGTGGGCGCTCCATCACTAGAGATTTTCAAGAAGAGGCTAGACAGTCACTTACTGAGATGGTATAGGTTGAGCGGGGGGCTGAACTAGAAGACCTCCAAGATCCCTTCCAGCTCTGTTCTGTTCTATTTGGTTTCCAATATTTTCAAAGTCTAAAAACATCTTAAGTCATCAGTAGGTAGCTCTTGATTGTGAAGTCCAGTAAATCCCTCAAGATCCTGCTATTATAAATTAAGACTAATTATAACCCATTTCTCATGTTTTTTGGGGGGTGGGGTGGGATAGGAAGTAAAATCACAGAATAGATTTGGAAAGTACCTTAGAGATAATTTAGTTAGCCCTCTTCACAGTGCAGAATCTATTAAACTATTTCAGACAGATGGCTGTCCAGCCTCTGTTTGTAAATTTCCAATGAAAGAGAACATACTGTTTCATGAGGCAACCTATCCCACTTGTTGACTCAATAAATTATTCCTAATCTCTAACTTGATTCTACTTCTCTGAAGTTTCAACCCATTGGTTCTGTCCTGTTTTCCAGAGCAACAGAGAACAAGTTTATTTTTTGTTTGATATGGCAGTCTTTTAGATATCTGAAGACTGCTATCATATCTCCCCTCAGGCTTTTCTTCTGCAAACTATTCAAACTATTCATGAGATTTGGTCTCCAGCCCTTCACCATCTTGAACTTTGTCAATACTTCATAGTTTTGTGTCTTCTGCAGAGCTGACAAAATTCTTAACTCAGTAATACTCTGTAAGCTAATGTGGAGACATCAGTATTCTACAGCAGGGGTCCCCAACCCCCAGTCCGTGCCATGCCAGAAACTGGTCCGCACAAACAAGCAAAGCCCCATCTGCAAGATGCAGACAGCACACAAAACCACGCACCCTCCAGTCCACAGAAAAACCTCTCTCCACAGAACCGGTCCCTGGTGCCCAAAAGGTTGGGGCTGCTGCTCTACAGTCGTTTGGCTGATTATGAATCCATCTAAAAGTTAAATCGTTTAGTTTATACTTTTCCATTTTATTAACGAGGATAGAAAATATTTGTTGAATGGTTTGCTGAATCCCCAGCATATCCAAAATCTGTTAGGCTAGCATTCTGTCAAAAGAATATGCATGTTTATTCTGATGTACTTGTTTGTGGCAAACCCATTCTGGTGCTTGCCAATTGTTACTGTTTGTTCAATTTCTCTTCCCCTGTCCCTGATTTCTAACGGCATAAGAAAGGGGAAGATTATTACAAAAAAAAAAAGCTCCTTCCCCAACAGTCGAAGCTTGTCAAAAAATGTTATAATCATAGGAATCAAGGTCAGTTGAGAGACCAAGAGAACCAGGAGGGTCATGCTCCCATATCTGTATCCTTCCAGAAGTCATATATAAGAGTGGTTAATATGGTCTCAATTTTGTGCTTATGCCTGAAATCTAATCAAAACAAGGTTCTCCACCTTTTTTCAAATTTTTTTTCTTGTTCACAGTATGAAAGTGGTTTGTCACTGCCTTCTATTCACTTGTTGTTATTGTCATTGTTAACTTTCCAACTTAGACTGCAGCCCTCATATTTCCTGGTATAACACCCAAATGCTAACAACCTCTGCTTCTGTCATGCATTTTGAGGGCCATAGAATCATACATCAACCAAGAATGATGGTTTATGCAGGCATCTTTTAAAAAAATCGACAGTATTCTTGCTAAAATTGATACTTCTACTTTATATATTTAAATTCTTAGTAGTATCTGCTTATTTTTCTTCCATATTCACCAAAAAATAGCTTGCCATATGATCTGTTTATGAGGGAATTAAGAGCTTATATAGAGTTGGCATTAAACTTTCATTATATATTCTCAGCCTTTTAAGTAAAAAAAAAATAAAGCTTTTCATGTATGAGAAGTTTGTGAAATGTTAGTTAGTAACTCTTGCCAATACAAGTGATTGTGAAACATGCTAATGAAACTTTCAAATGAATTCTGAATGTGTTTGCTTCTACTCATTAAACATTCCACAGAAACAAACTTTTTTTATTTACTTTGAAGAAAGGAACAGGAGGAAATGTTCCCAAACTAAAACCTTAATTATGCAAAACAATAAAACCAATTATGCAAAGTTACAAAATAAATGCATGCTTTCTTTCAGGATTAAGTTTGCCAACAGGCAGGTTTTTAATCTGATCTTAATATTCTAATTATTGCAACATGTGAATTTGTTTGCTGGCAGAAAGTAGATTCCTAGTGATTTGAAATTTTGACTTTGTATGGTGGTATGCATTTGGCATTTTAATCCAGGCATTAAAATGAATATGTACAGTAAACATCTCTCTAAAGAATTACTATATATATATATTAAAGGTGATGGATTAGAGTTCCTAATTATTTATAGAAGTGTGTACATTTTGGTATTATTATTCTTGGCAAAAGTGAAGGAAAATAAATATATAACTTTTTCTAATTCTAGATTGGATGTAAATAGCATAACTTTAATAGTATCTATGTGCCTGCTTACACAAGACCCAATAAAATTATGTTGTAGTAATTATATATTTTTAAAAAATCATATAATTATTTTATGCAATTATAAACCCAATAATCAAAGAAATCTTCTCAGCTATGAGGCAAATCTCATAGGAATGGAAAAGGTAGAAATTCACTAAGGTTCTATTGAAGATATGGCTCTTTACTATAGTCAAGTCAAGCCACTATTGTAAAATTAATTTTTGAGAATTCAGTATACAGAAATACAGACAAAAGAATACAAACTTTCAGGTACATTGTATTATGCATTTTTTTTTCTGTCCTGGTAAATCATTAAACCATTGAATACTTGACCAATTGGCCTTAGGGTTGATGTTGTGCACAGCTAAGAATGAAACTGCCTTGATCCCCCTTCTTCCAAAATATACAAAGCTTTAGATTATCAACTCAATTTGTAAATGCATGATATGGAACCTTCAAACTTACATGAGAATGGTTACATATTTCTTTTGTGTGGTCTATAATGGAGTTATTTATGGTCGATGGAGGTGAATTGTAGAGAAGATGAAAGGTTTTGATAATAAAGGAAAGTAAGAGCTCAGGAATTGGGTGCCTCCTCACTACCACAACTCTCAAGACAGGATAAATCACCCAAGCAACCATTAAAACTTCAAGAAGATTGCTTGTAAACCTTCAAGCCATGCCAATAAAGCATATTCTTTGCCATACAGCAGTCCATATGGTGCAGCTCAGCAGTTTCTCCCCCCCCCTTCCACCCCCCAGGGCCATTCACAATGTAACCTTGCTACTTTTCCTTTTCTTTTTGCAAGGCAATTTGCCAACCAAGCACTATCAAATCAATCCTGACTTTAAATCTGGGGGATGGCAAACATTGGGTAAAATAGAACTGCAGGCAAATGTTAAATGTTTCAGCAGGTAAGTCTCCCCAAGATGTTTCAGGATTCACCATGGCAGAATGTCCTTTATCGTTTTCTACCAAAGCAAAATTTCACATCTCAGAGGGACCTCTTATTGGCTTGTAGAAAGTTACAAAAATGTTCCAAGATATCATTTCTTTCCTCACCCCCAGGAAGCCTTCTTTGCTTGCATAATAAAACATCAACACCAGTTGCTTATACATTCTTTACATTTAGAAGGACAGACTTGGGGAAAGGGCCACGATCCTGATGTCAGCCTAAAATTGTGACATAACCTGTTACGAAGCAATCCAGCAAAAGGAATTTTGTACTTTAATACAGGCAATATAATCACACACACACACACACACAGAAAACCATTTCTGAGCCTTTTCTTCTTGTCATATGCCACAGTGCAAAAAGAGATCTGAGCAATGTCTCTGTTGTGTCCCATTTATGCTGCTTTCATCTTTTCCCAGCCCATGAATCACTCAGACTTCAGTTGTTTTTAGCTGTATTGATGTTGCTGAAATACAGGTAGCCCTCGATTTACGAGAAATTGCTCAGTGACCATTTGAAGTTACGAAAACACTCAGAAAGGGACCCACAACCCAGTTCTGAAGTTCTGATAGCCACCACCTCTCCCAGCAGTCATATGACCACATTTTGGGGGCTTAGCAACTAACTCATATTTACGGCCATTTGTAGCATATTGTGGTCATGTTACCATGATTTATAACTTGCTTGCTTGCTTGCTTGCTTGCTTGCTTGCTTGTTTGTTTGTTTATTTATTTATTTATTTATTTGTTTGTTTGTTTGTTTGTTTGTTTGTTTGTTTATTTATTTTACAAATGACTCAAAGCTGCAAACATATCCAATGCATATCCAATTCTTCTTCCTATTTTCTCCCCAACAACAATCCTGTGAGGTGGGTTGAGCTATAGAATAGAATAGAATGACAGAGTTGGAAGGGACCTTGGAGGTCTTCTAGTCCAACCCCCTACTCAGGCAGGAAACCCTATACCATTTCAGACAAATGGTTGCCCCATCTCTTCTTAAATACCTCCAGTGTTGGAGCACCCACAACTTCTGGAGGCAAGTTGTTCCACTGATTAATTGTTCTGTCAGAAAAATTGTCCTTAGTTCTAGGTTGCTTCTCTCCTTGTTTAGTTTCCATCCATGGATTCTTGTCCTGCCTTCTGGCCCTTTGGAGAATAGGTTGATCCCATCTTCTTTGTGGCAACCCCTGAGATATTAGAACAATGCTATCATATCATCCCTAATCCTTCTTTTTTTAAAACTAGCAACCATTCTTTATGTTTTAGCCTCCAGTCCAAAGTCACCTAGCTGGCTTTCACGGTTAAGGTAAGACTTGAACTCACAGTCTCCTGCTTTTGAGTCTGGTGCCTTAACCACTAGGTCAAACTGGCTCACTTAATTTTTTATTTTGATTTTTGATTTTGATCACTGATATTTGCTGAAAAATGGCATTTACTTTCTTTCTGGTAAAAACACCCCATAGTAAACAATGGCTTCCCTTAATTGTGACAGTGTTTGCTTAATGATCACTGCATTTTTTTAATGATTGCTGAATAAAAGGTCATAAAATCTGGTTGGTCACCTGGTGATATTTTTTTTCCAGCCATCACAAGACTGAAGGACCATAATTGTGAGATTCAGTTATGGTTAAATGTCAAGGACCTCTAGCATTTTCCCTCTTAGATCAACAGCATCCAGTGACTAGTGTGTTACTTATCTTCCACTTCACTGCCCCATTAGAACAGATGCAAAATCAGGCAATCTGTAGTAGATGGGAACAGAGAGATGTTATTGGATATTTCTGAGCTATGCAGGCAGGTCTTTTCTCTGCCAAGTCTGGGTGAGCTTTATCTGCCATTTTTTTGCTGGATTTTCCTGGACCAAACAGAAGGGTATGGAAAATGTTAAGAAAACTCCTTGCTGAGACTTGAAAGTGTCAAATGATAAAATGGTTATCAGTAAATCATCATAACAGTGACACCACTAGTTTCTTATTCTTTGGTGGAACGATTTAGAAATTGGGATATGCTATTTCTCATTCAGCCCCATTTGGAACTCCAATGTGTTGCTGTTGTTAAACAATTTTATTCAGTTTGGATTATGACAGAATGGGACATAAGAAGAAGCCTCAAGATGCAGACCCGAGTTTTGCTCCTTAACAGTTGGAACACCACGATCGGTAGATATTTTTCCCGCCAGCTTGATAACGTGCAGAGGAGGGAGCACAACACAATGCAATGAATCAGGATACTGTAGATGAAAAAAAACAACCCCTCAAGATACAAACTGGCAAAGAGGGCAGCCAATTTTGGCAGGAGCAATTTTATGCCACCTCAACAAGGAGCAGTGAACAGATTTTCAATTCAGTTCTGGGGAAAGGTCTTCCAGTGTGAAAATTTAATTGTGGAACCCTGCCTTCTCATTTCTATGAAGAATACAATTTTAAGGATCCATCTAGGGCAGGGGTGTCAAACTGCCGGCCCGCGGGCTGGTTTCATCATACCGGAGCCGCGCCCACCCCATTGCCGGCAATGATGAAAAAGCTCCGATACTTCGTGCGACGTCACGTGACATCGCGATTTTGACATGCCTGACCTAGGGATACTAGCTTTCTGGAGAAGAGAGCCAATTTGGTGTAATGGTTAAGGCACAAGGCTAGAAACCGGAAGGTTGTGAGTTCTAGTCCCACTTGAAGTATGAAATCAGCCAGATAAACTGGGCCAGTGACAGCCTCTGAGTCCAAGGAGACAATGACAAGCCATTTCCAAAATCTTGCCAAGAAAACTGCAGGGGCTTCTCCAGTCAGTCATCAGAAGTCAAGATTAATTTGAAGGCACATGGGCATGCATACACACACAAACACAGACACAGATGCATACATGCATTCACATACATACACACAATACACTATTCGAAAGTAATTGGATTTTGAATCATAGAAAGCTGTAGCTAAAGAATAAGATTTGGATACTTTATATGTCTTTAACTTATTGGCTGGAATATATCATGAAATGTCCAGGTGTGGTGATAGGAAGGCAGATGAAATCCAAATTAAAAAAGAATATTTTTAAACAAAAACAAAATTGGGGTAGATCAGGCTGAGGGTCATTGGCCTGTTACTTTTCTAGTAATCTAATCTGAAATCTTATGTTGTTTTATTAAGATGGTACAGGTGTATTCTTAAAACTGTGACTATATAGTTTCACTGCTGTAAAAGTTGAGCCCAGAAATATACGGGCTCAGATAAGTTAGCTGTTTATTTGTATTCCCCAAATATGTTTCCATGTACGTCAAATGGTACTAAACATCTAAATGCTTAAATATGCATGCAAGAAGTCATGAGACGTAAGCATATTAAGTTCATCTGTGCAAGAAAGGATCTTAACTGTGTGGGTGGGTGGTGGATTAAATGGCATTTCCTTTTGAATAGTTGCCTGAGAATTACAACTAGCCAGCAGCTGTAATTCTATATCTTCTCTGAAATATTTCCTAATTCAGGAGTATCCACTCTTGGGATGTAGGATTGACAGCTTTGTCTTAACTAGTTTAGTGAACTAAGGTCATAAGCAAGAGGAGGAGAGACATTAATAAGATATCAAGGTAGAGAAGGCTGGAGTAAAATGATACTAGATAAAGGAAAGATTTTAACTGGGAATAATGAATAGATGGGGATGCAGTATTTAGCTTTTTACATAAGAACAGATAAAAGAGAAATTTGGGGAGTTAAATTTTATTTTAAGCAAACGATACCAATGCTATAATACACCAAAATAAATATACACAAATATACTTCTGTACCATTTATTTTTTAAAAAAATATTTTTAATTTATTCATTAAATTTATATACTCTTTATCTCACTATCCAAAGTGACTCTGAGCTATTTAATAGTCTATAGCAAACTCTAGAATATTTCTTGATTTCAGCCCATGTGTTCAATGCAATACTAATGGGACTCAAAAAGCTACTAACATACTAACTTAAATTTCTGACTCAGTGGTCTCTTTCTGGCACAATCTGTATTGCCTACAATAAACAAGGACATGCAAGGACAAGCTCTATAGAAAATAGGTTAAGCATTAAGATATTTGGATTTCATTGGGCCAAGTAAAAAATTCCAAAGGAAGATTTAATTCTAATTAGAGAATCTCTGTCTCTTCTCTTGACTGAATGTTCCCGAGAATTCAAATTAAGATTAAAAATTACACAAGTTAACTGCATCAGGTCTCCTAACTAAATTTCCAGTTTGTTATACTATCCTTATATTTTGCTGGGCTGCTTTTTTAAAAAAAAATCTAAATAAAAGTAAGGCATTCTTTTAAGAGTCTCTTTTTCATTATTTCCTTTTGGACCCAAAAAGTGGGAAAATGTCTTAATGAGCTATTAAGAGCCACCCCTTCCCTCCCTCCTTTGCTCCCTTCCCTCCTCCTATTGTGGGAGCTACAACAGAGCTTCTAAAGCCAGAAGACAATTTATGGTCTCTAATGCTATCCCTTCCTGGGACAATCGTTAGAAAAGAAGATATTCAGCAGGGGCTTAGAAGTTCCCTTCTTTAGATGTTTATGCATCATTTACTGAAGTTATTAGAGCATAAGGATGGCATGCTGGCTTAAATCAATGCTCCATCCAACTCAGCACAGTTTGCTTTCCCCAGACATCTAGGACAAGTCACCTCAGCACAAGATATAACTATCTTGATCTAAATAATTAAAGAATCAGCCCAAATATGTGAATCAAGTCTATTTTTTAAAAAAAAAATCTATTTTTTTAATGCAAACTTATGTGCAGTTCTGTATCTGTAAACAGTATCTCTCTTTCTCAGTCTCTATATTGGTCTACAGCAAGGGTGTCTACCTTGGCAACTTTAAGGCTTGTGGACTTCAATTTCCAGAATTCCTCTACCAGCAGGGCACCCATTAAACATGTGTCAGTTTATTTTTTTTCCCTGCCTTATTTTTTTCACATTCAGTACTTCATTGCAGATATATCCCAGATCCAAGTTCCAGTCAACTCTATCTTTGAATCATCTCAGTTTCTGAGATCAGCGTCCATCAACTTGATAGCACTTAGCAATAGCACTCAGACTTATATACCGCTTCACAGTGCTCTACAGCAGTTTACAGAGTCAGCATATTTCTTCCAACAACCTGGGTCCTCATTTTACCAACCTCGGAAGGATGGAAGGCTGAGTCAACCTTGAGACGGTCAGGAGCAAAGGAATCGAACTCCTGGCAATGTGAGCAGGTTAGCTTGCAATACTGCATTCTAACCACTGCGCCACCACTAGCCTCCAGTTTTGTTGGATTACATTTCCCATCAGCGTTAGGCAATGGACAAGACTGTTGGGAATTGTGTCCAGAAAAGCTATGGCAATTTTCCCATTTGCTATTTCTCAGATTTATTGGGAAGCATCTTTTAGTTAATGTTTTTTTGCACTTTGTTCTATTGAATGTCTGCAATTTGTCTGATACTGCTTCATTATATTTTTGCACTTTATTAATTCCTCCTCAGCATATTCCATATTCTTCAAATACCCTTTTTATTTTGTTGTGTTTCGCTGTCTGGAAGAGATCTTCATATATATTTCATTGACAGCAGAATGCGGTCTTCTTGTCACATACACACGATCCCCTTGCAGATGAAAAATGAGAACAATCATTGCAAATCAAATGATAGCAATAACAATAGCACTTAGACTTATATACTGCTTCACAGTGCTTTACAGTCCTCTCTAAGCGGTTTACAGAGTCAGCATATTGCCCCCAACAATCTGAGTCCTCATTTTACTGACCTCAGTAGGATGGAAGGGTGAGTCAACCTTGAACCGTGCAAATCACTAAACTTCAGGCAGGCAGCAGGCAGCAGAAGTAGCCCGCAATACTGCATTCTAACCACTGCGCCATCATGGTTGATAATAGGATCTTAATTCTGTAGTCCTTTAAAAACATGTCAATGATTAAGAGGACACATGCAAATTTCACCCTGTTGTACCTCATTGCAACCTAGAACTAAAGGAGAAATTTCCTAACAGTGAGAACAATTAACCAGACTTGCCTTCAGAAGTTTTGGGTGCTCCATTGCTGGAGGCTTTTAAGAAAAAATCAGAGAGTCACTTGTCTGGAATGGTTTAGGGCAGGGGTGTCAAACTGCCGGCCCGCAGAAGCCGCACCCACCCCATTGCCGGCAATGGCAAAACCATCCCGATACGTTGCATGACATCACGTGACATTGCGAGGTTGACATGTCTGGTTTAGGGTCTCCTGTTTGAGCAGAGAATTAGACTAGAAGACCTCCAAGTCCCTTCCAACTCTGTTATTCTGTTATTTGTTTCAAATGCTACTTGGCAAATTGTTCCCAATTTTGGTTTTCACTCCAAAAAGGTAGAATTGGAGACTGACTGGGGAATTCTGAGAGCTGAAGTCCACAGGTGTTCAGGTTTCCAAGATGGGACACCCCTGTTCTAATATGTCCACCTTTAATTCTGCTCTTACTGCTGGTATGTGATATTTGACATGTTGTTTCTACTGGATGATCCCCAAAGCCCAAGTTATAATATTTGGATGTCAAAAATTGTCTTGCTTGTTGCTTTTTGATCAGCTTTATCATGCTTAATTTCCATTTTTGTACTGGTTTTATGGTGCTATAGAATATCTTCCCCATTCTTGCATTCTTGCACCTCTTTTATTGAGTTTGATATTGACATTTCTAAAGCAATATTAAATCTTCTTTGTAAGAATTTTCGGTATGGGAATGTTTTTAGAAAACACAGGTTTTAGCAAAGTTGCATAATGTAACTTTTAAAATACATAATAAATGTATTTTATTGTTTTGTTTCTGTTTAATGATGTAGGCCATCATTAAACATTAAATTAAAATTAAATATATGTACGCCACTTCAAAATATCTTTTGATATGGAAAACAGTGTTTATGTAGATTGGATGAGAGATGATATTATGACTATAATATAATATTGATATTAAGGCTTGCGTGTATATTGTGATTGTGATTTTAAAGTATAAACTGTCTTGTTCAACCAGAGACAGGATTGTCCTACTATTACAGTTCACAGTCAATGAAGCATCGTCTGCAGATATTTCTTAACTTTTTTCAAAGCCAACATCCTTTGCCAACAACTTGCATAAATTGATAATGTGTCGTGTGAAGAAAAGCTTATTTTCTTTGCCTTAATCTCTGGTGTTTAGAGTTATTAGATGACCTAGGTTTCTGACTTGTTTTTCTTTTTCTTCAGAAACCGAATGACCTTTCTGTCCACTAACTCTTATATACCCATTAATATGAACTTCGCTCATTTTTTCTCCTCCAATTCAATTTCCAACCACCTAAATCATGGGTGTCCAACTTTTTGGCTTGCCTGGGCCACACTGATTGAAGAGAAGTTATCTCAGGCCACATATAACATATATAATATAGTATTAGATGTATATAAATAATGAGATTTCTTTATTTTACACTGTCTTGTAGGGATCCATTACTAACTGTCCAGGGCTGCGTACAATCCGTGGGCTGAGGGTTGGACAAACCTAAATCTTCATTCTTGACTCTTTCCTTAGTAAGAATGATGGAAGATTGTTAAAGAAAGATCCAACCGAGAACTAAGGAGAAATTGCCTGACAGTGAGATCAATTAATCAGTTGTTTGGCTTGTCTCCAGAAGTTGTCAGTGCTCCATCACTGATGGTTTTCAAGAAGAGATTGGACAACTACTTATCTGGAATGGTATGTTCCTGCTTGAGCAGAGGGTTGGACTAGAAGATCTCCAAAGTCCCTTCCAACCCTGTTATTCCATGTTATTCTATCTTCTATTCTATGTCAAGTCAATCTTCGAGGTCCAGCAGTGTCTGCAAGATTATTCTAAGCAACATGATCATGTGATCACTTTGGGACACAGAGAAAAAAGGCCAGGGTTTTCACTGTGGCATCATGATGCTGCTTTTATCAGTTGACATCTGATGGATGCTATTGACAAGCTCAACTTTTGTGTCAACTTCACAGACAAGTATGTATGTATATATATGTGTGTGTGTGTGTGTGTGTATATATATACCACATATGTATACAGACAGACATAGACACATACAAACAATGATATAAAATTGATTTGTTTCTTCTGGGACAGTTTTTTCATTTTCTAAACAACAGCCCTAAGATCACTTGTTTGTCTCCCATCAAAATACTATTCAGGTCCCTCCCTGCTTATCTTTTTAGAATAATTCAAAGTTGGCTAAGTACTGCCATCTGACAGACTTCAGTTCTAGTCCATTTTTTTAAAAAAAATATGACAACTTTAAGATGCTGGCTGAGGATTTCTGGAAGTTGATGTCCACACATCTTAAAGTCGCCACATTTGCAAAACACTGGCCTAGACCTTTTTTTAACTTTATAATCTTGTCATGAGGAAATAGGGTCAATTCAAGATTCATTGTGGCTTGAGGTGAAGGCAAGATGGATATCTCCATTACCCAAACAGAAACCAATTAAACTGAGATTTGAATCTTACCCTGAGATGATGCCTCAGGATATTAAATGATAGGAGCAGCCCTGTTCCCGGGACAGATTCCACCAACTGAAAAGGTTCTTTCCTTCATCCACAGTGATCAACATTACATTTTTGTCTTGTTTTTCAGATACTATATTATACTTCTTAAGCTGCTCTGAACTGTGCTTCTATCAATGCCTATCCTACCTCAGTTATCTCTGTTCTCAGTCCCTGCAAGTCATCTCCAAGGTGGCAAAGCAAACATTTTAGCAAAACTTGAAGATGATCTTGAACAATATCGGAAAAATTAAAACTAATTAGAATTGACATTCTCCAGATTTCTAGCTAAATGCCTTTTGCCACTAAACCAGTCTTCAGATGTCAGCCTTGCCCCACATTGGTGTGCTGACTTTCTAGCAGCTGTTAAAAACCACATTGCTTTGGAGGGTGCATGGTGACCAAGAAGATAATAGAATAACAGAGTGGACAGGACCTTGGAGGTCTTCTAGTCCAACCCCCTGCTCAAGCAAGAAACCTTATACCATTTTAGACACTGGTTTCCCAATCTCTTCTTAAAAACTACCAATAATGGAGCATTCACAGCTTCTGGAGGCAAGTCATTCCGCTGATTAATTGTTCTGTCAGGAAATTTCCCTTTAATTCTAGGTTGCTTCTCTCCTTGATTAGCTTTCATCCATTGCTTCTTGTCCTGCCCTTAGGTGCTCTGGAAAATAGATTGAGCCCCTCTTTTTTGTGGCAGCCCCTTAGATACTGGAACGTTGCTATCATGTCACCCCTGGTCCTTCTTTTCATTAAACTAGACATAACCCAATTCCTGCAACTGTTCTTCATATGTTTTAGCCTCAAGTCCCCTAATCATCTGATCAATGGTTCATTATTTCTTATTTTGATTTTATGACCTGCTTTATATAGTTTCCATGAATGTTTCATTCTGTGACCACTGTATTTATTTGTTGTGCATCACCAAAAGTTTTATTGATTGGTCAATATAAATGGAATACAAATAGAAAGAATGAATATTTTAATACTTATGCTTGTATTATACATTAGTTTTTATAGTACAAATCTCTTTCTCCTAATTGGTTGTTAGAGACATTTTTCCATCCGAGATACTTCTGAAATGAAGCTATCTGCTTACCTTATTCTATAATAGGGGTTTATTATATTATATTTATTATAGCCTTCTCTTCAATCATACAGCTTTCATTTACTATTAGGAAGTTTCCTCTAATGTTTGGCCATAATTATACTAGTCTAACCATAACAATCCATAAAAACATTGCCCTCTTCCACCACTGATTATTGAAAAAGAATATTGGCCAATGAGCAAGAATGGAATTTTTTGCAGGAGATTATTTTTGAGATAGTAAAGAAAGTCTTCTTCGAGTTCAGCCCAATTTCTCATAGTTTCATAGACATTTTCTTGGCAAAAATATGGAAGCAGTTTGCCATTACTTTCTTCCAGAATGCTTTAACAGCTTCTCAGTTTAGCCAACATTAATAGACTTTCTTAAAGGCATCACCTTCACTAATTTGTAATTAGTTCCTGTTTGCACTTGATTGACTGCTAGTAAAAAAAAACAAGTTAGTTGATAGTAGTCTGAAGTCCCTCTCCTGATTTAAATGATTCCCTGTTGCTCTATGAACTCCCTGCTTCCTTGATCAGATCTCCAAGGAGTGCATCTGCTTTGGAGGAACTGATCTTGCTTTACTGAATACTGTATACTGCCTGAATGCTTATCTACCCCACCCCCATGCTTAAAAGCATCCTCAGTTTATTTCCAGAGATGGTGGACTACTACTTTTTCCTTTGTCCCCTAACACTGATGTAATGTGATACCAACAAGAATGATTTTGCATTCAGTCCTTGCCTCTATCTTGGGATGGGCCTGAAATCAGAAACCCCATGGTTTCAAACATCCAGCCTTTTTTAAACACACACACACACACACACACACACACACACACCTTTATTGTTCTCGGTTTTCTGTTTTTACTACTCCAATGAAGTTTCTGGAAAACTTGAAAACTAATGCAATATTTAATATTCTTTTGATTAGCCCTCAAAAAGATATCATTCAGAGCCACCTATGATTTTGAATCGACTGGATATTGTTTTTCTGCGTCAATGCAGAACTGATTTTGTTCATAGTTTACCAATAACACATCGGAGCACAGTGAATTATTCAATGTGATATTTTCTTTTTCTCACTTATACAGACTGAAATAAAGACATTTTGTTTAAAAAATATTGAGTGCACCTTGTCCCAAATATGTTATTTCCAAAGGCAACATACTATGCAAACAATTATACTGAAAAAGTCCTGTTTTTCTCTAGACACAGGGTTTATCAATGCTATCGAAACAAAAAACTGAAGCAGTGAATCAGAGCTGTGGAATAAAAAAGGAATAACTTATTTGAATGTGTGTGAATTTATTTAGGTCAATAAATAAGGATTCTTCATTTATTAACCTAAACAGATAAGGCCTCACAGTTAAATGTTTTATCCTGCCAAGGCACATTTTGACCACTTTACAGTGCAAATTATGCTATGTCTGAATGCTTCTTCTTAACAGTACTCTTTAATGCTTAACTTTGTGACTTCAGTTTGGTGAGAAGCAAATTTGCTTAGCTATGTACCTTTATTTGTGGACTGAATGGCTAGGGAAACCATATATATACAAAGCTGAAATAATGTGCCATTATACTGTATGTCAGTTTATGAGTTCTTAGCAAACTGGAAAAAGAAACTAGATTTACAAACAGTGTTGAGATAACAGTTAAAAGGGTTTGAGCTACAATTGGAAGGATTTGTTTCGATACGAGATGGATGGCAAATAAATTCAATAAATAAATAAAGACCTAAGCTCAAATTTTTATTTAATCAGAATTAAGTGACTTAGAAATATTCGTGTCACTGAGTCCAACCTACTAACATGTGGATTGTCAGAATAATTATGATGTGAGGCACTTTATAAATACATTTATTATTATAAGTTTTTTTCATGACAACTTAGCAAGCTACTTTGAATATGATTTAAGTCATGTTAAATAAACCATAATTGTTTAGGTTCACTTTAAAATATGGTATGTCACAAACTGTAGTTTAAAACTGAGTACACAGAGACAGAATTAAGTCATATTATAGTTTAATTAGGCTGGGTGAAGCTAGCTAGTGGCAATGAGTTAAGAAATGACTATTTCACAAAATCTCTTCAATAAAAATTTGGGGTTAATATTAATGACCTACTACTCTGAGCAGGAAATATAAAATCTCTTATGATTACAAAAGCTAAATATTACCATATAAATCTTTGATTTTAGCTCCTATCCTTAGATTTAATGCTATCCTGATAATATTTAATAAGTCAATGGGAGATGGTTGGTATACAACTGCTGTTACTAATAACAACATCCCACTGCAGTTACAAGGGACTTCAGCTGTTCTCAAATATAAATTTACACAATAACAATATAAGAACACAAGATAATTACAACAAAAATAAAAATAGAAAATACACGGCATGAGAAAAATTCTGTCTTCAACTTTTTTCCCACAAGATAGATAATGTTGGAGACTTCCAATTGGAAGGCCCGGAGTGAATGCAAGGAAACAAATAGAAAGTTGCCCACTGCATTCTGCTTTCTGCAAACTTAAAAAAAAAAAATCCTCCCCAGCAAACTGAGGTGCTCATCTTGTTGATCAATATCAAATAAATTTTAAGGGGAAGTTTTGCTTGGTAAGAAAAAAAATTGTCCCTAATTGAATGAGTTGGGGGGGAGGGGTAAAAAAAGATAAGACATTGTCTTTCATTACTTCTATAAATGCTTATTGTAAGATGCAAACCACCAACAGTGGGGTATGGTCAAATCAAAGCTTCCTTTTTTTCTTTTTTTACTTTAAACAAAGCTATAATCTGATGGTACACATCATCTTGGTTTACTAGCTGTAACAGTAATCAAAAGAATGACGCAAGTAATACTTCTAAGATGACTTTCAGGAAGTGGCTGATAGGACCAAGTTATGCATTTAACATAGAAAGGAAGAATTATTAGCATATTTTTATCAATACTATTTTTTACAACAATTGAATAACAGGAAGTGGTATGTAACTCTCATCCCGATCTAATGAGCATGCTTAAACTATATATTCTCTTCATAAGGGTCCAAAAAATATCCACATTTTTATTCTTTAATTAATCTATATCATACTTAGATTTTAGTTTTCAGAAAAATCAATTGACAGGAGGATAGTATTTTTCAAATACCTGAAAAGATGTCACATAGAAGACTTTTCTCGATCCAAAGTACATGTCATGAATTTGTAGATTTTGGTTATGAGAAAGCAGATTGTGCTTCAAAACCAAAGTTTTTCCCAGCTTATCTGGGTAGGCCAGGAATAAATACTTCATGCTGCAAGGAAGATGTTCAATGGTTTTGAAATTTTCTGAGCTGAAAATAGGGATGACTTACATTTGGGAGTAATTCTTACCTTTGAATAAATATGTGGTGCTTAAGCTTTCTTTTGGACAATTCAAGAGGTGTAGACAAAAGATTCAAGAAAGAGGGAGATCGTGAACTGAAATGAAGAGCTAAAAAGCATCTCAGAAAAGCTCCTAAAACAATCCTTAGTATAATGAACAGTGAGAGAGAAAGGAACAAAATCAAGACTTTTAGCCATACTATGGCTAAAAGGTTTAGAATATAATAACAGAGTTGGAAGGCAACTTGGAGATCTTCTAGTCCAACCCCCTGCTCAGGCAGGAAATCCTAAAGCATTTCAGACAAATGGTTGTTCAATCTCTTCTTTAAAACTTCCACAACTTCTGGAGGCAACTTCTGGAGGCAAGTTGTTCCACTGATTAATTGTTCTAGCTGTCAACCTTAGTTCTAGGTTGCTTCTCTCCTTGATTAGTTTCCATCATTGTTTCTTGTCCTGTTTGATGTAATGGTTAAGGAACCAGGCTAGAAATTAGGAAACTTAGACCTTAGACCAGTGATGGCGAACCTTCTAGAGACCATCCCTGCCCCCACCCTACCCGCCTGCAGAGCCACCCACTGCCTCCACGGCCCACCGCAGATCGCCCAGGTGGCCCAGCAGCACCATCGTGGTCAAGCCCTCTGCCCATGCCTCGCAGCATCATCTGCGCGCGATGGGGTGCAAGCGCAGAGTCGTCCTTGCTGCCCGGCTGCCATGTCCTTGGCTGCACTGCTCTGTGTGGGATATGCCCAGGGGCGACTCTCCTCCAGGGGGGCTACTGGTGAGGAGGGGGCCATGAGGGAAGGTGGGGCTGGGGCAACAGCGCACATGCCCACAGAGATGGTGCCATAGGTTCGCCACCACTGCCTTAGACCTTACCTCTATGAGAGAGTCACTCTGAGTCCTAGGAAATAGGCAAACCACTTCTGAAATCTTCCCAAGAAAACTGCAAGGACTTGCAGTTCCCAGAAGTCAACTCTGATTACCTGGTCTTCATTTAGATCTTTGGTTTGAATACACCTCAATATACTTGGGTATCAATCCAGAAGAAGCTCAAGCGCAGAAACCAATGATCAATATAGGTATCATAGAGCAATAAACCCTTCTACCTCAGATGGAGTTATGGGTAGAACAAGAAGCAATGGATGGAAGCTACTCAAGGAGAGACCCAACCTAGAACTACAGAGAAATTTCCTGAAAGTTAGAACAATTAATCAGTGGAACAACTTTCCCCCAGACATTATCGGTGTTTCAACACTGGAGATTTTTAAGAAGAGATTGGACAATTATTTGTCTAAAATGGTATGGGGTTTCCTGCTTGAGCAGGGGGTTGGACTAGAAGACCTCCAACGTCCCTCCCAACTCTGGCATTCTGCTATTCTGTTAAACATTAGCTTACCCAAAATGTTTCAGGTAATAAGGAATGGGAAATTTTAATTTGATATTATAGATTTCATTTATGTTTAATGTATCTGTAAATCTACATATGAAGATGTTCTTCAAATGTAAGTTGCTTACTTACTACTAGATACTAATGAACTACTTCCCATCTATGAACAACAGTTGGCATTCTTAACCTAATAATATATTTCACTGGTGCTGCTACTTTAAGTGAACCAATTCTTCTACATAAAACAATATTTATTTTTCTACAGATAGAGACAGGAGAGAAATATGAAAAGAAACACACAGGCTTTTTTCTGTAAAGAGAGACACTAAGGTTAGCCAAGTAAAATTTTAAACTTGCCAACAGTCTCCCCAAACCAGAATTTAGCAGTAGATCTCCATCTTCACTGCTTAATTAGGCTGCTTGGCTTAGACTTGGCTGAAGTCTTTCAAATTCTCTCCATGGGCCAGGTAAAAGCTTTATTACAAACTAGAATTAAATTGCATTAAATAGTTGATTGCCCTGTCAGTTTGAGGATGCAGATCTCCTCTTACAATTTACAATTTAACTTTTTGCTGCTGTTTCCTTTCCAATGATTCAGTGGGCCATCCATTTTATAGTCATCCATTTTATAGTCTGAGAAGGTCTGCAATCAATATTTTAAATCCAAAATGTTCAATCTAAATTTTATTTTATTTTTTGAGATCATTGTAGCTTGAGTTTTATATAGTTTACTAAGCAGCTGAACAGAACACCCTCACCCTCTCTGCAGTGGTGTCATTCATGCACAAATGAAGGGATATAATTCACACCAATACATATAGAATTCAATCTTTTTTTGTGTGTGTGTATCTTTTAGTATGTCTGAAACTGATGCTAAAGTAACCAGTTACACAACAGAATGAATTGCTCCCTGTCTAACATATTCCTTTAAAATAATTGGGAGCTTAATTAGTTATGACTTTATAAATATATGTACAAATTTATACTCTATAAATTTATACTTGATAAATTTTATACTTTATAAATTATTGCTTTATACTTTATAAACCACTTTATAAATCCTTAGTAAGACCACACCTGGAATACTGCATCCATTACAAAAAAGGTGTTGAGACTTTAGAAAAAGAGCAAACAAGAGCATCTAAGATGATTAAGGTCCTGGAGACAAAAACATATGAAGAATTTTTACAGGAATTGGGTATGGCCAGTCTAGAGAAAAGAAGGACTAGGGGTGACATGATAGCAGTATGCCAGTATTTGGGGGGCTGCCACAAAGAAGAGGGGGGTCAACTTATTTTCCAAAGCACCAGAAGGCAAGACAAGAAACAATGGATGGAAATTAATCAAGGAGAGAAGCAACTTGAATTAAGAAGAAACTTTCTAATGGTGAGGTCAATTAACCAGTTGCCTTCAGACATTGTGGGTGATTCATCACTTGAGGTTTTTAAGAAAAGACTGGACAACCACCTATATGAAATGGTATATGGTCTCTTGGTTGAGCAGGAGGTTGGACTAGAAGATCTCCAAGGTCCCTTCCAGCTCTATTCTGGTTGATTGATGATAATTTGTATATATGTTCAGTTAAATATACTTCTAGCCAGTTCTTATTGCTATCAGTCATTGTATTGATGGAATATTATTTATTTAATAGTATTTAATATTCATTTTGAGATATAATGTGACATTATTCAGTTATCATTGGTCAGATTTTTTATGTTTTTAATTGTGTTAACAACGTGTTAGGCTTTGTAAACCAGCCAGAGTCTATTGGAAATGTGGGGAGACCATAACAAATTTAATGAAATAAATAAATGCCTACAACTAATTAGCCACTAAGACATAAAAACTACAAATGGCCTACAATATGGCTACCTACCATTATTGAAGGATAAAGGTATTAATTGGAAGGATAATAAGAAAAAAAGTTCAGTAGTGTTATTTTAATGCCTTTTCATAAAATGCATAAGCTTAACCTTGTGAAATGCTTTGAAAAATTGAACAACTACAGATGCAAGAAATACTATTCCTTTCTTTGTCCCCTATTTCCTTTCATGTCTATGCATCCATCTAATTTAAGTTCCCCTTTCCAACCAAACAGAACTCTTCCCCATTCACGGTGATTCCGACCGATAAGAAAAGTCCC
This sequence comes from Protobothrops mucrosquamatus, assembly GCF_001527695.2. Classification (NCBI taxonomy): domain Eukaryota; kingdom Metazoa; phylum Chordata; class Lepidosauria; order Squamata; family Viperidae; genus Protobothrops; species Protobothrops mucrosquamatus. The sequence continues at coordinate 359,764 of NW_015386594.1, read as the reverse complement.
CTAAAGTGGTTAGCTGTTCAAAATATTCAAAACTTGTCATCAATAGGCATAGACAGGTAGTTTGTCCTGCAAATGCTATGAGTTCCCCAACCTACAATAGCATCCAAAACATCTGAAGGAAACACAGATTGTTAATTGCTGTCTAGACAGTTTATTGCAGCAATAAGATCAAAACACAGAATTGTGAGGTTTGGGGGTATGAATCATGCAGACTAAACAATGGTTTTACTGCATTTACAGAGAAGCTGATTTATAATGCTCTTGGTTCAGCAATAAAATCTTTCTATAGGTTATACCAAATAAATTTCACCTCTTTCACATCCTCTTGTTATAATTCTGTCACCCTGATTTTTAAAGTATGCTTTCACAAACATCTGTGTGGAGGTCTTATCTAAGATTACCTTTCATACCATACTAAATATATAGTCTATCTATCTAATCTTGTTCAAGAGAGCTACTTGTGTTCCTTTTTGTGACTCTAGCAGTCCTCTGCTTTAATTGGTTTTATTATTTCAGTACTGCTAACTTAGCACACTCATGTGAGATTCATTTCTGATTTTTTATCTAGGGTAGCAACCTAGAGTGTGGGCTGGGAAACTGAATGCTCAGGGTTCAAATCTCTGCAATTTTTGCTGCAAAGCACTGGAGACCATAAACCACATTTGTGATTGATTACAGTCCTAGAGGTGGAAGCATAATGATAGTGGTAGAAATTATGGGAAAAGCTATAAAATGTAGATGCTGTTATCTCCAGATTTCTTATTATTATCATTCTGTGCTATTTATTAATTGCATTTTTACAGTTTTGCCTTTTTAGTGTTCACTGAACCTTTTCCTGTTCAGATTGTTTGATAATCAAGCTCAGAGAAGGAACAGATGTAGAAATATAATAAAAAATAGTGTTTAAAATGCTTTCTATAATAATGTACATATTATTCTTATGTTTGCAGCTTTCACAAACTATTTCATACAGGAAAAACTACATTGAATCACAAAAATATACATTACAAAGAAAATTAATGTAATTAATTGTAGCAGTACTCCATTAACTTATTAAAAATACAGCCCATTTAAAATAAGTTTGCAGAATGACAGAGAGAAAATAAAGGCAGTAGCTGAATTCACATAGAAAACTGCTTGGATTTTTATGATTTAAAAGTTATGATTGCCTGGTTGACATGTCACTCTCATATCATATACCATAATTTTGCAGACCACAATGGCTGGATATCAAACTATATTAGCCAGGTTCTTGGAAGGCAGTTAAGTTTCAAAGATATTAATGTGATCTTATATTAAATTCCAACAATCGGGAACTTATGAAGAGCTTTGTGGATACCCTATTTGGGCAACTGCAAAAAAAAGTTGATTTTGTATTCTTGGAAGATTTATGGGTAATAGATTTTTGGTTTAATGATATGTGTCAGCTCTCAACTTTCACGACAGCCTTCTATCAAAGAAGAGGCAACATCAAACAGTACGATTCCTTTTTTATATGTAATGTTTATTTAAAAATTTTCACAGAAATAAAAGATAAACATGAAATAATATAGAATTAAGAAAAAGAAAAAAGATGCATAAACAGATGACTTGTGTTCTTTACAGCAAACGTATTATGTCTCCTCCCTCTTTAAAGTTATATCATAATTCTCTTTTTTCCATGTTGAACCTTTTTTAATCAGCAAATTGATAAATCACCAGTTCCTTTTTTGCCATTTTCAGCAAAATATCTATAAGGGGTTGTCAAACAGTGATTTCATAGGATCCACACCAAATTCTCTATTTAAAAAATGAATATTATATTATTATTATTATTATTATTATTATTATTATTATTATTATTATTATTATTATTATGAAGGTTTATTATCTTTTTTTTATAAAAGTTTTATTAATTTTTAAGAATTACAGTCTTTAGGACTTAGTAAACAACATGTTATCTGGGTTTCTGATATTTAACATTAGCTTCTTCAATATAAATCTGTTCAATACTACACAATCCAGTATTTTTTTCCTGATCCTTCTTTCTTCTCCATATTTTTTTCCATTTTCCTCTCATTACACAGTTACAATTTTTGGTATTGTTAATGTATACAGAGTTAAATATAAGCATCTTCATCACATTTTACTAATATCATACAAATAACAATAATATCAATTCATAAATCAATATCCTGTTTTTCGTGCTCTTGTTAAGGTTTGATTTCCCATCAGTATTTGAAATATCTTTGTCAGTTATGATTTTCTCAATATTAATTACATTTATATAGCTAAAAGTTTTATTCATATCAATCCTCCTCTTATCTTCATATTTCCCATATAAAAAAAGAGAGAGAGAAATGCTATCTTAGTTCTAAATCATATCTTTCATTATAAAAGTCTAATTATATCTAAGGATCATCTGTTCTTTTAATCTTATTCAAACAAGTATATAAACATATAATGCCCCCTCTAAAAGGTCAAATCTTCTGCTTTTTAAATCTGACTCTCGCTTTCTTTCTTTGCCAAGTAGCTTTCCAAGCCAGGGCAATTAGATCGCCCAGGAATTTTCTTTCTATTTTTTTAAAAATTGATTGGCCTGAGGAAGACAGTTTAGGTAGGGTGTTTTTTTTGGGGGGGGGAATTCTGCTCATTTATATTCCTTAAACAACTCCCAGTTCCTTTCTCCCTCCATTTCTTTTTTTCATTCCCTGTGTCCCAAGTTGTGACCTTTCCCCTAACAGCTCCATATTCCATTTTTTAAAACCTTCTTCCTTGCAATCAGATATATTTTGCAGACCCAAGGGGTAAAACGTCTTTTGCATTTTCATTGTTATAGCTAAGTCTTGCAGTATTTTGTTTGTATATAGTCATTTATATTTCCCTTCTTTTATCTCTTCCATCTCTAAATCCATTTCTTCTGTTTTGTCTTCTGATTTCTGGTTTATTTGTTCATACTTTGTAGCGTTATCTGGGAACTTTCTAGCTGTAGATTTAATTTGGAGATTTGCTCATTTATATTGTCTAAATTGTTTTTAGTCTCATTATGATTTCTTTTTATGTCCTCTTTGTATTCAACAATTGTTTGGTGAATTAGTTGTAGCATAGAATATATTTTCTTCTGAAAGGTGTTGTTTTTTTTCTTGAGGCATCATTCCTGGAGATCCTCTAGTATCACCAGTCTCAGTAAGAGTAGATCAAAGTTTCCTCGACTTTTCTGGTCTTTATATGTATCCTTTATAATCTAATAGATTCCAAAGTATAGGTTCAGTACTAAAACCAATATTTTATAGTGATTCTTTATCTCAATTGTCAATCAGGCAAGGTTGTAATCCACAATGTTCAAAGTGTTCAAAATGTTCAACCTCTCTGAGAACAGTTCAAAAGTCTCTCCCAGCCAGGCATAGTCCAAGGTCATTTTTTTCTTTCTCTCCCACTAGCTCTTGACATTAAAAGTCCAAGATCAGTAGGTATTTATAATCCAAGAAGGTCAGGGCGATAAGTATGACAAAATATTTTCCTTTATTGCCACCTGTTCTCCCAAGCTAGGAATCACTAAGCCAGGAAGAAAATTATAGTGCTATACATTAATCCACCACTAGATGTCATTCAAAGTTCATTTTCCAGTCTTACAACAAAGAATTGATTTCTTATATTTCGCCTCAATGTTTTTTTTTTTGCAAAGAGAAAATCTTAACAGTTATCTCAGTTCTCAAATTTATCAAAACTGTAGCTTTATGTTATTTCCACTTCAGTATTATATGTTTCTATCCCCCATAAAATTAAAACGCTGCTTCCATTTACATTTGGAAGTTTTTAGCTTCTTGGGAGCCTTTCCCAGGAAATTTAGTTGTAAAATAGTAAAGAAAGGATCAATATTCTCACCCAGTTCCAAACATGCTGTTTACGATGTATTAATTGGTGCTTTTTTCTTCTTCGGTTGTCAGCAACTAATGGCCGGCTACAGGAATGTAACTGGTCTTTCCCCTGCCTTGGATCAAGCAGAAAGACCTCCATCTCTCCATGATCAACAAGGCACCCCTCCTCTTCATCACCTCTTCGGGACAACTTTAGGCCCTGTTTAGGACCCCCTGCAGGGCAAAATCAGGCACGGAAGGCAGAGCCCTTCCTTCCTGCATCCCATCTCACTGCGATGCAAACCGGAAGGTTTACTATCATTATTTATTTATTTGCATCCTACTTTTATTATTTTTACAAACAACCTACAGCAATGAACATATCCAACATAGTTTCTTCCTCCTATTTTCATACAACAACAACCCTGTGAGGTGGGTTGGCTGAGAGAGAATGACTGGCCCAAAGTCACCTAGCTGGTTTTCATGGCTAAGCCGGGACTTGAACTTATGGTCTCCTATTTTCTAGCCTGGTCCTTAACCACTAGATCTCTCTCTCTCTCTCTCTCTCTCTCTCTCTCTCTCTCTCTCTCTCTCTCTCTCTCTCTCTCTCTCTCTCTCTCCCTACCCTTCTCCCTCTCTCCCTACGCTTCTCCCCCTCTCCTCTCTTCCTGTCCTTTTTCCATTTTTTCATTTTCTTTAACTTCATCTTCTTAGTTTTGATTGTTTTATTTAAAGTCTGTGATCTAGTTGTTATATAAAATAATTAAAATGAAATGAAATTTATTAGTTTTGCATAAATTATTATTTGTACTGTCTGTATTACTGTTTATACTGCTATTAGACTCTTGGATAAACAGAGAAAAAGCTCCCCATGAAGTTAGAAAGTTAGATCTTTATTATTAAGGAAATCAGATCTAAATGGAACAGAATCCTCAGCTTTCACAGTGGAAACTATCCAATTGATTTTCATTCTTCTGTATATATCTTAGAGCCTTTCTTCTGTTATTGCTGGCCATCCCAATAAATGGTGTGACCTACTATAAAGCAGGATTTCAGCTTAACATTCTTTCAGACTCAGGATTGTGTTAACACATGGATCGATTTCCTACTTTTCTCACACAACAATGCATTCAAATTAATTTCATCCATTTGATTAGAAACTAACCTATCTATCTAAAAAATATGTTCTGATAAACTGTTCTTACAACCAAAAGGTATTTGTCTGTCTGGATCACAGAAAAAGCTGCTCATAGCTCTCTTTGTCCTTAAGGAGAAAACATTCCCCACCCACCCACCCATGTCAAAAAACATCAATGGGAAAATCACATAGCTGATGAAAACAAGATTGAAGAAACCCTTTGAATCTTAAGCAGGAGTATTAGTCCTCTAGATCAGAAAAGTGAAGTGTTTTGCCTTTCTATTAAATCTAACCCAAATGTTCTCACCTGAATTATGAACATAGACATGTCTATTTGTAGAAGTTTGTACTTGCCCTGGGTGTCCAAAGGTGTTTTTTCAAAAGGCAACTGGACTTTATTTTGTTTTTCCTTGAAGACATTTCGCTTCTCATCCAAGAAGCTTCTTCAGTTCTGATGAGAAGCTAAATGTCTTCAAGGAAAAAAAGAAAAGAAAATCCAGTTGTCTTTTGAAAAAGCACCTTTGGGACAATCATGATCTGGATGACTGAGAATCTCCATAGACACTTGCAATGGGTATTTTAGTGATATGGACCAGATACATTTCTTCTCCATATCCTTCCAGAAAAAAACTGAATGACTAAAATTGCATTCCCTAATCCCATTTCTGAAGAAATAGGCCAGGTAGAAATTGTATAGGACTGCATAATAAATGTGAAAACTACAAAGCCACTTCCTCCTTTACATTGTTTTTGTGTTTATTGGTGTTACTTCCTGAGGTAAAAATGCATGAAGATAAACTGTACAAATCATTTGTCTGCTTATTTGTTAAGGAAATATGCTGTCCTTTCTTATTCAACTCTTAGGATCTCATTACAAGATTAAAATACCTAAGTAAAATAACATGTAATTTATAATTTCATATGTGGTTTTAAATCGAAAGCATGCATATCCTGGGGCAAAAAAGCCAATTAGGGAACTTGCACATTTTTACATAAAGGATGACTGCTACTGAAATGCTTTTGATTACTTCAGAAGTAATCAATTACTTCAGTGTAAAATCTAATAGAGAACAAAGTTATCAGAAGATCTCTGGGTAATAAATATAAACCATAAATATGGAGAATATTCGGGATACAAAATCAATGTTCAGAAAAAAAAAATAAGTGCAAGATTTTTAACGGAAGAAAAAATGTTCTGAAAAAAAGAATCTGGTTATCAGATAGCCCATTCAGTGAAATATCTTGGGTTGCATTTATAAAATCTGTTAGAGATCACAAAGTTCTCAGAAAATTTCTGAGTGACCCTTCAGATTGGAACAGATTTTGTAAAAAGATTCCAGGAATGTCTCTCTCCATCACCAGTCCCTTTGTTCTATATTTTTCCATGGAACCAACCAATT
>NW_015386594.1:274695-352165 GCF_001527695.2 Protobothrops mucrosquamatus | reverse complement strand
TGTTTCTGGAGTAGAAATAATAGTTGCTTCAAAACTTTTCCAGAAATAACTGTCAATGAATTGCCTGCAATTCATACAATGAATTATAAATTCCTTATATAAAGGAACAGCAATAGTAAATGTAGAAAGTCTAGAAAAGGGCATCATGGAATATTTGTCCCTATAATCAACAAGCAATAGGGAGACACTGAATTAATAGAGATAGTGGACTGTTAGGACATTTCTCCTTAGTTCTAGGTTGCTTCTCTCCTTGATTAGTTTTCATCCATTGTCTCTTGTCTTGCCTTCTGGTACTTTGGAAAATAAGTTGACTGCCTCTTCTTTGTGGCAGTCCCTCAAATATTGGAAAACTGCTATCATGTCACCCCTAGTCCTTCTCTTCACTTGACTAGACATATCCAATTCCTGCAACTGTTCTTCATATGGTTTAGCCTCCAGCCCCCTAATCATCTTTGATATTCTTCTCTGCCCTCTTTTCAGAGTCTCAATATATTTCTATAATACGGTAACCAAAACTGAATGCAGTATTCCAAGTGTGGTCTTACTAAGGCTTTATACCATAAAGTGGCACTAATACTTCATGTGAACTTTAGTCTATCCCTCTGTTAATAGGTTTGCTATATAGATGATAAGATAGATCAGGGGTGTCAAACTGCCGCCCCACGGGCTGGATGCATCATAGCAAAACTGTGCCCATCCCATTGCGGGCAATGGCAAAAAAAGTCGCGATACGTCACGACACATCACATGACGTTGCAAGTTTGACACTCCTGAGATAGATGATAGATGAGATAGATGAGATAGATGAGATGGATGGATGGATGGATGGATGGATGGATAAATAGGTAGGTAAGATGGACAGATGGACAAAAACAGGCAGGTGAAATATTTATTCTTTGTCCTTACTGGTTAAAAAAAGAGGTTTTTATCTACTATCTGCTGAACTTTAGGCTCGGTTTCAACAACTGATCATAGGCACTAGACATCTTTCCAAATTAGAGCTGGTTTTGTTTCTCTGTTTAATACTAAATTATACCTTAGTTTGGCTCTGAAAAGTGGCAAGATTGAATATTTGTTATTCTTGCTTAGGAGTGAAGCAGCTAACACTTCACCATCTAAGAATGAAATGAAGCCATCTTTCAGCACAGTATCCCAAAAGTTCAGCTGCAACAAAAGAGAATCGTTTATAGTTTGCATGTTTAGAGATCCTGCAATGCTACTTAGGGTGCTATTTCCGAAAGCCAAATTCTGAATCCAGTACTGGATGAACCTAAGATGCTTTTGAACTGGGCATGATTTCCACTGATTTCATGAAGGCCATGCCATTTTCTTAGCATCCTATATACAGGTGGTTTTCTCTTTTTTAAATTAATTTTTATTAAAGAAGTTTTTTACAGAGTAAAAATAATACAAATTTTTATTGTATACAAGGAAAAAGAAAGTAAACCAAAGTAAAAGAAAAGTGATAAAAAAAATAGGAAAGAAAAGAAAGAAAAAGATAAAAAGATATAAAGGAATGGCTTCCAATCTTCTTTAGAGCAGTTAAAAATCCAGTTATATTTTATCCTCATCATGGCTTTCCTCTTCTTCTCATATTTTACCCTTTCTAATCATCAAACCTATAAATAACAAGTTCATTTTTTCCATTCTCAGAAAAATGTCCATAAAAAAATTCCAGTCACCAACAAATTTAGTTATTGCCTTTTTCTCTAACCAAATAAAGCAATTTTGGCATCCCGTACAGCTCTAGTCTCCAATCAACTTCCAGGATGAACTTTCCACTCCAGTTTACAGTCCTGGGATTTCTAGTTTGCCCACCCAAGTACTAACCAGATCTAACTTCCCTTAGCTTTTCCAGGTCAGCTAGGTGCTGCTGCATAGTTAAATGTCTATATGTCTTGGAAACACTGAAGTAGAAACAATAGCCAAAGAAGCAGTGGCTATTACTCTAAATCATTTCTGTGACCTATTTTTGGTCTTCAGGCAAACAACATCTGGATTGGACCAGTTTTTCTCCTCACCTTGCCTGACCACCTGCCTTCCTCCCCAGCAGTGGGAACAATTCTTCTTTTAAACAGAACTGTTCCTGCTGAAGGACCACACTGGCTCTCAATTGCTAGCAGGGCTATATTTATGCAAACAAAATAGTAATTTCTATAAGCAGAAAGGCCAGATCATTTAGTCTCCTATTACAAGCCATTCTTGTGTTTATACCATCCTGTTTAGCTTACGCCTAATGCACCTCCTTGGTCACGCGCCCCCTGTACATCCCAAGAAATGTTTATGAAAATTCTGTATAAGCAAAATATTTTACTTTGCCTGGGGAAAAGTTCAGATACAGAACAGTTGCTTCCCAATAAAGAAGCAGAACCCGCTCCGTGCATCTCTTAAAAGGAAAACATACATACACAATTCAGCCCACCCACAGGTCTACAGCTTCCTTTCCCTTTTTTTTTCTTTTTCTTTTTTAACAGCATGTTAATTCACAGACATTTCTTTTTGGCTTTGTTTTTATTTTATTTTATTTTGCTTGATAAATATTCCTTAGAATGTTATTTAACATTATTTTATTTTATTTTCAATTGATATATATATTCTCCAAAATATCACAAGCTTAACAAGACAACATCTAAATAAAACCAGTTCAATATTTATATGGTGTTTCTTAGAACAATTCTTGGCCATGACTTAAACAGATCTATTCTGAAATATATGATTGTTAACAGGCACAAAATGTATAAATGCTTAGTAATTACTGTCCCAGGGCATCTACAGAAGAGGTGCAATTGAAGCTCTACATCTTTTTCATAAAACCATTTCATACATGTATGGGAGGCTCTGAATCCCAGCAACCAGACTGTGGCCATATTCAGATGGTGTGCTAGCTGCATCTATTCCTGGAACAAAGGTGGTCAGCTACACTTATGCCCTCATCATTTCATGGATATTGTATATCCTTACACTCATGGACAAGTATAAAACACTTGACATGAAAAGCATGTAAACCATTCAAATACTACACATACAGGTGGTCCTTGACTTACAACTCTTTGTTTAGTGACTGTTTGAAGTCACAACGGCACTGAAAAAAAGTGACTTATGACTGCTTTTTACACTTATGACCATTGCAACATGGCCATGTGATCAACATTCAGACGCTTGGCAACTGGCTCATATTTATGACGATTGCACTGTCCCCGGGTCATGTGGTCACCTTTTGCGACCTTCTGACAAGCAAAATCAATGGGGAAGCCACATTCACTGAACAGCCCTGTTACTAACTTAACAACTGCAGTGATTCACTGAACAGCTGCAACAAGAGAGATTATAAAAGAGGGCAAAACTCACTTAACAGCTGTCTCATTTAGCAACATAGATTTTGGGTTCAGTTGTGGTCATTAAGTCAAGGACTACCTGTAATACAACATGCAGTGATTTGTGTAATAATAAAGACAAGCCATGATTGTCATGTAACACCAACACTGCAGAGGTTGTATTGGTTGATAGTTTGTTTCGAGGTAAAAGTCAAGTTGTTGATCATTATGAAAATCCTACATGGCTTGAGATTTGTTAACTTGCAAGATCTCTTGTTAACTTGCCTAAGAGATGCTCCCAGAGGGGATTTGATGAGAATTGCAAGTATAACAAGAGGAACTCAGAAGCAAGCTTTCTCTGCAATCCTCTATGGCACGGGTGTCAAATTCGCCACAGCACGTGACATGTCGCGACATATCGTGACTTTTTGTGCATTGCCAGAGCTGGGGTGGGCACGGCCTCCATATGATGCAACCGGCCCATGGGCCGGCAGTTTGACACCCCTGCTCTATGGAATTCCCCCACATTAAAGATATAAGATTATCCCTCTTCCTAGGACTATTAGAATATTTGTAAAATCATTTGGGGACTGAGGCAGAGGCAGTGGGAAAGTCCTGTGATGGATGACTACATTCTGATGATTCACAGTATTTTACCGGTTGGATGATTATAGTTCATTTTTATATCTAGAAGTTATGAATGCAGTCACTTCCTATTTCATTTGCTGATGCTGCCTTTATGTTATTGCTGTGAATCACTTAGAATTAGCTGACTGAACTGGCATAGAACGTTTGAAAGGAATGAACAAATAAATGATCTAATGCAGGGGTATCTAACTACCGGCCCACGGGCCGGATGTGTCATGCAGAAGCTGTACCCACCCCATTGCCGGCAATGGCAAAACTGTCCTGATACATTGCGCGACATCATGTGATGTCGCAAGTTTGACATGTCTGATCTAATGTCTTTGGGGTATCTTAGCAGCTGATTCTCTGATTTCCCCAATGCACTTTGAGGCAGTGGGGTAGGAAAGTAATGTTTCATTGCCCTAGCTAGATGTTTTGCCCAACCTTAAAGGGTCTGATCCTGCCTGGGCAGTTTCATTTCTCTACTCAGTTCTGATTATATTACAAATGGAGGTCATCACGAAGACCTCCGAATCAAAATTTTGATGAGACCAGCATAATCCACAACTCACAAAGATCACAGTATAAGCTATAGCCTTCCTGGACACTAGTTGAGAACTGTTGTTTTTCTGCCTCCTTTCAAGAAAACCATATCTTTTGACATCCTTTTAAAACTCATAACTGCAATAAATCAAAATCAATTTGGCAAAGTATTGGGATGGCAAGAGGCCTGATTGGATCTGCCCACTTAGTTAAGCTCAGTCTTGCTGAGACATCTTTCTGTTTATAAAATAGCTGTCACTTTATTGGGATTAATATATCATACTGACATACCATTCTCTTTGGGTGCCACAATAAAAATGCATTTTAATGACAGGCTCACCTGTTAACTTTCCTATTTGCATTCTTCTCATCTAAGATTTACGAGTGGGTTTGTGTTTTTGCTTTTTTCATTTTTTTCCCATTTTTTAAGACCCTTCTTGCAAAGTAAAGTTGTATATGCTTGCTGCACTCTGGTTAAACTTAGCCATGACTGAATGTTCAGTTTTACACACACTCATTTGGAAGTGTATAAAGTGAAACTGGCTTCTGAGTAAATATGCACAAAAGAATACTGTATACTTGGAATCGAACATTGGTTTCTCCAGCCAATATTCAAACAAAGTACTCCTTGCTAAACTAAGTTGCTGTAGCTCTTGCTGTATCAAAATTTCCCTTATGTACATGTTTTTCAGTATGTGTATTTTTTTTGTCAGCTCTTTGCAAAAACAAATCATAAAACTGAACAGTCACTTCTAGGGAAAGCTACACAATAGCACAATACCGCCATTCCTTCTGTTTCTATTATATTTCGTGAGCTGTGAGCTGTGAAGCTAAAAAGATAATATGTTGCCATTTTTCAAGCCAGATACTACTTTTCACAAAAGTTTTTAGCAAAGATGTTTGTTGCTACTGAAGTAAAAGTGAAGAAACATAGTCAGAATTGATCCGGGCAGTTTTGATGGGAAATCCTTACAGGTTTTTTCAGCAGATAGTATTCTAGTGAAACAAACAGTGATAAAATTGGTTCCTCTTCACTAGAAGAACCACTTGGCTGCAAAATATCAAGCAGAAAGTTCAATTTTATTTTTTTCTTTGCAAATGACTGCCTTGAAAGGGAAGTTTTCCAGACGCATGTTATAAATAGAAATTTGGTGTGTTAGAAAGTAATGTTGCCTTGAGTTCATCCACCTAGAGATGGGAAGAGACTAGTTTTCCCATCAGTGAGCAAACTGGAATATTAAACTGTTTCAATTTCAAATGCATCTCAACAGAGCCAAAACTGAAATGGTTAACACCAATCAGAATAGAGCTGGAAGGGACCTTGGAGGTCTTCTAGTCCAACCCCCTGCTCAAGCAGCAGATCCTGACCTATACCATTTCAGACTGTCCAGTCTCTCTTAAAAACCTCCAGTGATGAAGCACCCACAATGTCTGAAGGCAAGCTATTCCATTGGTTAATTCTTCTCATTGTTAGGAAGTTTCTCCTTAATTCTAGGTTGCCTCTCTCCTTGATTAGTTTCCATCCATTGTTTCTTGTCCTGCCTTCAGGTGCTTTGGAAAATAAATTTACCCCCTCCTCTTTGTGGCAACCTCTCAAATACTGGAATAGTTGTTAGGAATACTGAAATAATGGTTGGGACTTGTACATTATGAAAAGCCTAGAACCAAACTGCAGATCCAATTAAAATGCTTTAGTTGGTTTTTCATACAGATCAACTACATGAAGGCCACAGATTCTAAGAACAATTGGGGCCTAACCTAAAGCATTTTTCAGTGAGTGTGCAAAGCAGCAGAATTAGGCTAACTGCACTGACCACATTTAATAAGGCAGGGCTTTTCAACCTTTTCACCCATTGTACCACTTTTAGGATATGGCAACATCCGAGTACCACCAGTTGCTTAGCAAGGTGTCAAAAACTTGATGACCAAAAAAAAAAAAAAGGAAAAAAGTGATAAAGTACAGGTAGTCCTCGACTTACAACAGTTCGCTTAGTGACTGTTCAAATTTACAATGGCACTGAAAAAAGTGCCCCCCAAGCTACAGCTGAGCAAGACACCTGCCTGCTTGCCTGGCAGTGCTCTTCCTCCTGTCCGAGGTTTTCATTGTTGTGAGCATTTCTGTTGAGGATTGGCAGCAGGGGTGGGGTGGGGGTGTTTGGTTTTTATTCCCCCTGTCTGCTGGGTGGTTGCAGCAGGTTTTAGTCACTTCATATGACCCTGGGACACTGTGACCGTCATAAATATGAATCAGTTGCCAAGCATCTGAATGTAAATCACAAGACTCTGGAGATGCTGCAACATTCCAGCTGATCGGCGCTTCTTCTGGGCTCAGCAGAAGTGCCAGGATCAGTGCTGCTTTCCAGCTGATTGGTGCTTCTTCAGGACTCAGCAGAAGCACCAGGATCAGCGCCGAGCTCCAGCTGGAGCCTGGCGCTGATCCTGGCACTTCCACTGAGCCCTGACAGCTCTGCAGCTCCAGCCATCTCTTGCTCAGGCTTGTGCGGTGCTGCTACCGGTTCAGCTCATTCCCCTCCCCCGCTACCACTTTTCTAGGATGGTCGCGTACCACCTACCAGGTGCCAATGTACCACAGGTGGTACCCGTACCATTGGTTGAAAAGCCCTGTAATAAGGAACAACTGAGTCTTGGGTCACATGTTTACATGTTTAATCAGTTGGTCTGCAGAATCAAACCTTTTCATACAAAATAATGCACATACATCTGCCCATTTTTCTCAATTTCTTGAAAATAAGTGAGATCAGCTAAGTTTTCAGCATGTTTCAACCCTTCCCCTTGATCCATGCATACTTTGAATATACAGAAGGCATAACTTGAAGATTCATAAAATACTTACTTGTTTGTTCAGTAAGTCCCACCAGAGAAACTATGAAATGTTAAATATTTTTAAAAAAACATGAAAATGGTAAGACAGTAAAATTATTGCAAATGGAAATTCTAGTGGTCATAAATCAACCTGTATAAACAATGAATTCCCTATAGGGCTTGGCTCTTTAAATGAAGCACTTTATATTGTCTTTGCATAGTACTAAGTGCCCAGAATTACTAATAAATGAAGAGCAACACACAGGATTTAGTCAACCCGCTGATTGTTATAAGCAGCTCAACTGGTATTAAGAGTCACTGTTCACAAAAATTCCAATCCATCAAACTGAACTTTCAGCATTACTTCAGAAATAAAATACTCACTGGTGGAGCTAGTCTTGTGAAAGCATCATCCTGCCATTTGCATAGAGCAGGGGTATCAAACTCGCAACATCACGTGACGTGTCGTGACGTATCGTGACTTTTTTTCCATTGCCGGTAATGGGGTGAGTGTGGTTTCGCCATGACGCATCCGGCCCATGGGCTGGCAGTTTGACACTCCTGGCACAGAGCCTTCAGTTAAAGGGGCCACTTATATACCGAGTGTTGCACTTGTGAAGGCAACGTGGGGTGTTTGTTCCCCATGGACTCACAGATGGCTGAGTCATCCTTCCTACTTGCTAGCATTACTTCATAAGCAATTTACCAATAATATAATTCCTATGCTACTTTTTTAAAAATTGAAACACAGTGATAGCTGTGCTTATCTCAAAGGAAAATAACCTAGAAAAGTCTACACATGTTTAAATTCTGTATGACTTTTTATCAAGGAAGGAGAAGGAAGAAAAAGGGTAGGAAATCCCCAAATTAAACCCGGTGAGAATACATTAATCCAGAGATGGGATTCTGGGATGATTCTCATCTACCCCATCCTGAAGATAATTTGAGGAAAATTTCTCTTGGTTAATCCTCTCATTTGATAAGAATCCAAACAAATCCTTCCAGGTTGACCCATTTTACACCTCTACATGTTCTATTCTATACCTGTAGTTGAAGATTTGGATTCTCATTTACTTACTTGTATTTTATGCTATTTACTTGTATTTTATGCTATTATTGTATTTTCATTCCAGTACTCTTGTATTCTTTACTTCATTCTTATTCCTTGTTATGTATCTTATATTTATTACTTATAAATCAATATATGTATATTTATACTCAGTGTTTAGGTTTTATATTGCTGCTTTCTGGCCTTATGGCTGCAATAATTTCTTTTGGAAATTTGGGCCTGGGAATTGGATATTATTCTTATTATTTAAGATTTTATCTTCGGTTTGATTCACAGTCTGGACTGGGAAAAACTTAACAGTTCAAGTCCTAACCAAGGGCCTAAGACCTATTAAGGTAACATCTGAGTTTATAGGCAGTTCCAAGTAAGGTGGTTTTTTGCAAAGTCAGAATATTCAGGTCTGATAAGTTCAAAATTTCCATATATCTAGGCAACCCTTTGGGTATTGCTCCAAGGGCTCCTATTACTATTGTACAACCATTGATTTTTTTCCCCTCCACAATTGCTCAACTTCAATTAGCAGATCGCGGTATTGCATTATTGTGTTATTTTTTCTAGTTTTTTCTCTTCAATTTGTGCATCACCTGGTATTGCAATATCAATGAACCAGACTTTTTTCTTTTTCATAATAGTGATGACAGGTATGTGTTGTGGGCCAGATGACTGTCTGTTTGGATTTGAAAGTCCCACAGGATCTTGACTTGCTCATTTTCAAGAACTGTGTCAATTTGGTGTTTCAAACCCAAACTTCTGGCAAATCTTCCAATGTATGATTTTAGCAATGCAGTTCTGACATCGTAGATAATCAGTTTGTGAGATTTTGCTGCAGCCACTGATAAGGTGATCCACTGTTTCATCTTTCTCATTGCATTATTGTTGTTGTTGTTATTTTCATTGCACAGTCAGCCAAATGTTTATATTGGGTAAGTCCACCTGCAGAGAATTGGCCTGTGGTCAAACATATATGATGATCCTTTTGATTAAACTTCCTGTCTCTGTGGTCCCTGCATCATCTTATTTCATTCTTCTTTTCTTGTTTCACGCATTTGCATTTCTTCCATACACACACAAAAAATCATGGCATCAACGACTGTCTAAAAGAATGCAAATGATCAGTTGTCTGCAAGGAGTATAAATCCTTCCATTCCCCACCATCCAGTCAGAGCTGGTCAGCCAGAAGATTTTTGGATGAGAAGCAAAACATCTTGAAACAAAGAAAAAAAGTCCAGTTGCCTTGTGAAAAGGCATCTTGGGGATAAAAAAAAAATCTTTTCTCTTTCAAAATATAAATAATTTGTGGGTTTTTTTTCTGCAACAAGTAATTTAGTTCTTCTTTTGTGAATTCAGAAAAAACATCCCTACAAAAATCAATATATAATTTCCAAGCCATAAAATGAGGAAGAATTAAGAAAGCTTGGTAAATATAAGAAATTGCAATTTATCCCATTCTCTCATCAGTCTAAACCATATGAAAGTATTTACTAGTATTTTCCAGTTTTCTGGAGATGCCGAGCAACTTAGATATTGAACTTCTGGGTTACCAGACTATCTAAGAAACTTGCAGAAGGAGATACTGTGACCAAAGTTATGGTCAGCAGCTTAATTAGGTAATTCTAGAATAGGATGATACATCTACTGTTTCCATCCATTGCTTCTTGTCATGATTTGACAAGATATGACATGATAGCAGTGTTCCAATATCTTAGGGGTTGCCACAAAGAAGAGGGAATCAAGCTATTCTCCAAAGCACCTGAGGGCAGGACAAGAAGCAATGAATGGAAACTAACCAAGGAGAGAAACAACCTAGAACTAAGGAGAAATTTCCTAACAGAATAATTAATCAGTGGAACAACTTGCCTTCAGAAGTTTTGAATGCTCCAACACTGGAAATTTTTAAGAAGAGATTGGACAACCATTTGGTATAGGGTTTCCTGCCTGAGCAGGAAGTTGGACTAGAAGATCTATAAGATCTACAACGTCCCTTCCAACTCTGTTACTCTATTCTATTCTATTCTATTCTATTCTATTCTATTCTATTCTATTCTATTCTATTCTATTCTATTCTATTCCCTGATAATTCTGGAAAATAGTGTTCAAACATTTAGGACACTAGTTGAACAAACTGATTTACATTATAGACTTAATGGCCTTTTGAGAACCCCTTCTGAAAACTGAACTATCATTTGCATTATTTTTCTTCTTCTTTGATCTATTTTTTATTAAGAGTTTTGAAAATAAGTTTAAAAACCAGCAAGAATTAACATAAAGAGAAGAAAGGGGAAAAGATGACATGTACAAAAAGGAAGCAGAATTACCTTTGGAGGTGCTATACGTATCCAGGTGAATCCTTAGCCTAACCAGCACTTGCAGATTTTAAAAAACAACATAGGGAAAGCATACAAAGTGTGACTTCTGGAATTCCTTCTGACTCTTTTAACAATAGATCTGCTCTAAATCACATGAGCAGAAAGAGGGAGGAGCTTAGAATGGCAAAGTCAGCAATATTCTGAGCCACCGCTGAATAGGTTATAAACATCTTTGTTGGAATGCTAAAAGTGACATCACTTTAGAAGCCCCTCCCCTTTGGGATCAGACTTTGCAAATCATATAGAAATGGGGTTATGGCTGGCTTCATCCTGCAGTGATCTGCTTTCATCGGTCAAACCCCTGCAGATGCTGTGGCTTGGATTTTTTTCCCCCAGGTATTTTTCTCTACAGCTCCCAGCTGGATCGATCCATTTTCATACTCTGTCTTTTTTGGCCAGCTTCAACCTCTTTACACCAAACTTGTTTCTGGTTTTGTGAAGTAATTCTTCAAACCAAACCCCTTTATAAAACACATTTCCAACTTTCCTTTGGGTTGGAAGAAGAACCATGATCATCTTTTATAAATATCTTTTAGTCTCAAACTTTCCAAGGTATAAAAAAGATGTGCTAAAATAATGGCACAGTATTCTCCAAGACTATTGATGAGTTAGATTATATGTCTCATCAATCCCCATCCAGGATGTTGATATGCATATTTGTACCGGGGAGAGGATGATAAATGAAGCTCTTTTTAAGTAAGATTTCCTTCAAGTCAGCTCCTCCCCCCCTCCCCAACACCTTTTAGGAAGTTGTTTTTTGTTTTTTTAACTTTTCAATTCAGCCTTTTCAAGCAGCTATATTTTAAAAGGAGCATCTAAAGTGGAAATTGTTTTCTTTTCCCCTCTGCTTATTCCTGTGACACAAGGGGGGGGAAAAGCTTTCTTTGATTTCTCTCCACTGTCATCCCTGGACAGAGAGATTTGGCACAAATAAATAAATCAGGAAGTCAGTCCAAGTTTTGAGAGCTCAAGTTACCTTTAGATGCAGGTAACATTAAGCGCCAATGATAAACAAAGGGATGGGGGAGGGGTTAAAGGCATGCAGTTTCCCTGCTCATCTACCATTAATAAGAACTCCAGCAAGACCTAAATTTTGTGCATTGGTGAAAAGATATTATGCTGTAGAAGGGGACATGTTTTTCTTAAATATCTTTGCATTCGTGATTTATCAAATCCTAGTACCGTGATCAATGCACTTTAAATAGTTGCCTTATAATGGATAAATTCTCACTGAAAAAGGAGAATGAGAAAAGCAAATCTGTCCACCAATCTCTTTTCCTATCTTTGATAAAGCACCCTGGTATATGGAGAATGGAGGCAAGAATAATATTTTTTTCATTGTCCTGAATATTGGGCTGTTGTATCACACACATATACCATCCTATTTTCTGCATCCCAACTCCATTTGGGGCAAATGCCTTGAAGGATCTGGACAGAAACTTCTGGTATATTACCAAGTTTGATGAGAACTTCTGAAAACTGGACTGGAAGAACTAACCTGGAACAGAGACTAAAGAATAATAAGACTTTGTCTTAGTGTGAACTCAGTCAATTATAAGTTATTCCACCAACTATAGTTAGACCAGGGCTTGTTTCAATGTGTCAGTCTGGTTATATTAATGACATATAAATATATTAACTCAGTAAAACATAGATGAGAAACTGACAAACCTCAGGTCCACATGGGTAACTTAGGAGATTCCTATACCATCAGAAGCAAATGCCCATTATAGCATGTTATTATTGTTGAGGGATTGATTAAGCATGCAACCTTGCAATCTTGTGCTATTATTTGATTACCTTATTCTACACTATTGATACCTATATATGTTGCATTTCTGCAGATTCACTGGGGTTATTTCTTCTGGACGTTTCAATAAAACAAGTAGCAGAAGAAAACTATAAACTAATGTCGCTTTTTTATCAGCAGAAAATAAACATGTATTACCACCATTCCCATGTTACAGGTAATGGACAGTCAACTCAGTTATAGAAGACAATCTTGATTGAGAAGAGAGTGCAAAAACTTTGTTGCCTTAATTATAGGCAATCAGTAGATTCCTGACATGTGTTCACTTCTTGAGATTCCTTTAATAGATTGATGATCATAACATAAATAACCACCATACATGGTTATGATTTTAACAGCAGTCTGTAGCTGGCATCATCGCCTACTCAACCTTGGTTAAGGTTAAAAATGCTAAGCAGCTTGGAGTCTAGAAACTGCATGGATGTGGAACTATCAAAGAATCCTAAAACTAGTAGGAAAAAGCACAAGCAAATCATATTCATATCATTGTCAAGAAAACTACATGTGTCCATAAAATTAGCAGGAGCTGAACTTGAGATATTAGCACCTGCAGTGCTCACCAATGGACGCACAAGAAGATGTAACAGGAAGCATGTGATCAAAATGCCAGCCATTTCATAGATAATGGTACACAAATAATGGTTTGACATCTTGGAAAAGATTCCTATAGTAGTAACTGTCTTTGCCTCAGGGGGAACACGTAAAAGGAATCTAAAACTAAATTTAGGAAATGAAACTTACTAAGAAGTAGATTAAATTGGAAAAACCTTTTCTAAAATAGGTTGGATTTTGTTAAAATGTGCATTATTTGACATCTGATTGTACTTTGAATAGTGAACGGAATATTGATATATATATATACGTACTGTATGTATGTATGTATGTATGTATGTATTACTTTAAAATTATTTTGTTCTGCCTTTCAACCAAATACAGGCATTTTAAGCAGTTTTTAAATGGATTTTAGTATGCTTTTTACAACCACCAGATTGCTGGTGGTACTTTGATTTTCAATGAAAAAAAACAGACTCCAAAATGTTGGTTAATTTGGATATATAATGTGATTAATTATGAAAACCACAAATAGAATAGAATAGAATAGAATAATCTTTATTGTCATTGTGTAACTCACAATGAAAGTAAGTGCTGTCCACAGTACACACTACACACAAGTAAAAACTACAAATAAGAACATAGATTATATGTACACATTCTTCACATTCTATTCACCATTGCGCTGCCCCTAATATTGCACTTCAATGTTGCAGTAGTATTTAATATGGTTACAGCTCTGGGATAAAAATTATTTTTCAGCCTATTTGTCTTTGTTTTTATTATCCTGTATTGTCTGCCAGATGGTAATGAGGGTCTTCAAGTTGCACTTCCCTACATATTTTCTGGGAGCTTGGTTATTTGCTTGCAAACATTTCATTACCAAGCTGGTAACATCATCAATGCACTGATGATGTTATCTAGTTTAGCAATGAAACATCTGCAAGCAAATAGCCAAGCTCAGAGAGCATCAAGAACCCCACAATTCAACCCTGAGGTACAAATATTCTTTTCTATTGGTACTAGAGTTCTGAAGGAGCTGGCAGATGTTATCTCAGAACCATTGCACCATATCTTTCAAAAATCTTGGAGCACCAGGGAAATACCTAAGGATTGGAAAAGGGCTGATGTGGTTCCCATCTTCAAGAAAGGGAAAAAAACAGACCCAGGAAACTACAGACCAATCAATCTAACATCAATACCTGGGAAGATCCTAGAAAAGATAATCAAAAAACAGATCTGCGAACATCTAGAAAAAAAAGTTATAACTAGAAGCCAGCACGGGTTTGTTAAAAACATATCATGCCAAACCAATCTTATTTCATTCTTTGATCAGGTGACTAAATTGGTGGACCAGTAGAATGCTGTGGACATAATATAGTTAGATTTCAATAAGGCATTCAACGAAGTAGACCACAATCTACTGCTTGGTAAGCAATCTACTGCTTGGTAAGCTAGAAAAAGGTGGAATAGACAACATCACCACCAGATGGATTTGTAGCTGGCTGACAAACCATACTCAACAAGTAGTCCTCAATGGCACTACATCCACATGGAGAGAAGTAAGCAGTGGGCTCCGTCTTAGGCCCAGTACTGTTCAATATCTTCAGCAATGACTTAGATGAGGGAATAGAAGAGGAATTCATCAGATTTGCAGATGACACTAAACTGCCAGGAATAGCCAACAACCCAGAAGACAAGCTCAGGATTCAAAAAGATATTGACAAATTTGAACAATGGGCCCTATCCAACAAAATGAGTTTTAATGTGGAGAAAAGCAAAGTTTTACATTTAGGCAAGAAAAATCAAAGATATAAGTACAGATTAGGTGAGACCTGGCTCAAAAACAGTAACTGTGAGAGGGACCTTGGAGTCCTAGTGGACGATCACTTGACTATGAGCCAGCAATGTGCAGCAGCAACCAAAAAAGGTAATACAATCCTGGGTTGCATAAACAGAGCTATAGAATGAAGATCATGCGAAGTATTAGTACCGCTTTATAAAACCCTAGTGAGACTACACCTGGAATACTGCAATCAATTTTGGTCACCATACTACAAAAAAGATGTTGAGAGTTTGGAAAAAGTTCAGAGAAGAGCAACTAAGTTGATCAAAGCCTGGAGACTAAAACATATGAAGAAGAGCTGCAGGACTTGGGTTTGGCTAGTCTAAAGAAAAAAAGAAACAGGGGCAACATGATAGCAGTATTCCCGTATCTGAGGGGCTGCCACAAAGAAGAGGGCGTCAAACTATTCTCCAAAGCACCAGAGGGCAGGACAAGAAACAATGGTTAGAAACTGATCAAAGAGAGAAGCAACTGGGAATTAAGGAGAAACTTCCTAACAGTGAGGACAATTAACCAGTGGAACAGCTTGCCTTCAGAAATCGTGGATGCTCCATCACTGAAGGATTTTAAGAAGAGACTGGACAGTCACTTGTCTGAGATGTTATAGGTTCTCCTGCTTGACTGGGGGGGGGCAGGACTAGAAGACCTCCAAGGTCCCTTCCAGCTCTATTCAATTCTATATGTTTTCCTCTATTAAGCCTATTGACCACAATAGGGTTTATTTCTGATTAGCTATTCACAGGCCTCAGCAACAAGGATTATAACTTCCTGCCACTGATGAATGAAGTGAAAAAGAATTGAATCTGTCTTTCAACATCACCTGAATATATTAACTTATCAAAAAATACTGTAGCAATTTTTTTTAAGAAACACACATATATATTGTATGTAATATTTCCTCAATCATTTTGTCCTTCTAAAACATAAAAGAATATGATGTTAAATTTTTGCAACTTGGGAAAGTTTGCATGAAAATATCTCTCCCTCCCAAAGCATTATGTTTTAATTAAAATTATTCTGACCCCAAATAGTTGCTTAATTAAACCCCTTATGGAATTTGCCATAAAACAAAACATCAAAGATGATGAATCACAAAATAATTGCTAGCTTGTTGAGGAAAAGTATCCAGAATTTATTTCTTATTCTGTGCATCACTTTTGACTCAGTTTTAAAACATCTCTGAACAAGTCTCCTAAAGGTGCTTTGGTGGCTGTAATCAAATATGTTTATGTAGGAGCAAAGCTAGGTCTTAAAAACTCTAAAACACATTTAATCATACGCAATGAAGATTTAGCAAAGGCTTAGTTTGTATTCTGGTGATTTAGCATGCAAAGCCATTCTTTTTGGTTAGTTTATGGTTAAATACACTCTGTATACCCAAAGAATGGGATAATTCACAACCAGACTTTAAGTCTTCTGTGACACAGCTAATTTCATATGGTTCTGAGTTGACATGTTGTTCAGTTACCACCCATCTAGATGTTACTTTAGAATATTCTATTCATTCCTGATGAATATTTGATTACATGAGTAATGTTTCATAACTTGAACACTTAGTTCCCAATGATCTCAAAGATATAATTAACTTTAAGAGATTTTCAATAGTAAGAAATTAAAGACTGGTTTATTCACATTAAGCATGAAAGCCAGCTGGATAACCTTGGGCAAGTCATGCTCTCTCAGCCCAGCCCACCTCACAAGGTTGGAAGGGACATTGGAGATCTTCTAGTCCAACTTCCTCTCCACATAGGAGACCCTATACCATTCCAGACAAATAGTTGTCCAATCTCTTCTTAAAAATCTCCAGTGATGGAGCACCCACAACTTCTGTCTGGAAATTTCTCCTTAATTCTAGATTGGATCTCTCTTTGATAGGCTTCTATCCATAACTTCTTGTCCTGCCTTCAGGTGCTTTGGAGACTAGGTTGTCCTACTGTTCTTTGTTGACAGCCCCTCAAATATTGGAAGATTTATCTCATGTCCTTCTCTTTGGTAGACTAGACATACCTAGTTCCTGCAACCATTCATCATATGTTTTAAACTCCAGCCCTCTAATGATCTTTGTTGCTCTTCTCTACACTCTTTCCAGACCAACGATTATTTGTTTAAATAATCACGTTAATTAATTATAGATATATTATTGTATTTTTGTAGCCAGGAGTGAAATATTTTGTGAGGTACTGTGCTTTCAGTACTAAAATAATTTGACCTGCCTTCAGTGCTAAGTCTTTCCTCCAAAAATGGACTCATTCTTTTTTAGTTATTCATTTATTTATTTCAAGATTTATAAGGCCACTCAACTCAGACAGTGAGACTCTGGGTATTGTGCAAGGTAAACAACAATAAATCAAAAAGAAGTAAAAACAAAGAAAATAATCTAACATCCAGCAACAATATATAAATCCAAAATATAAAATGAAAATTGGAGACCAAGCATACAACAGAATGACCAAGAAATGGAAAAAAAAAGAGTATTTAACTAAGTTGGAAGTTTGCATCTGACGAATTGCTCATTCATTCACATGCTTTTGCATTACTTTATATTTATTCCAAATGCATTGTAAATATAGGTAGTCCTTGAGTTATGACCATAATTGAGTCCTTGATAACTTTCTGTGGTCAATTGTATCTTAGGTTGAGGGCTACCTCTATTTAAAAAAGGGGCTAGGGCTCGCTAGGCTAAAAGGCTACTCCAAAATAATAAATGGCTAATGATCTTTGGTTTTTGAAGCTAGGAAAAATGGGCCAGTTTGCCAGTCCAGTTCTATATGGCCTGAATGAGAAATATGAACTAAAATTCCAGTCTTTTCACCCTGGGAATCATATAATTCAAGTCTTGTGTATACATGAGTTTTACAAAGCAGAAATTTGCGAATCAGTCTGGTTGGATAATTCATGCCTGGAATCATCCCTGTCCAAACCTTAATGGTGGATGAAATTAATCCCGGCTTTCCACCAACCCCTCCTTCCCCCCAGCGCAGGGGCTGTTGTTTCATACTGTGAAAAATACATCTGATGCTGTTTACCTTGGATGAGATGAAAAGCTTAGGCATTTTAACAAACATCCCGGCATTTGTTTGTTTCTCTGCCTAGCCCACATACTTGTCATTCTTCCAGGCAGTGGAGCCAGTTCACGTCTCTTTCCAAATATTACAGTTCCTATAAACCTTTTCAGCTTTCTTTTATACCAGCAGAGGTTTGCTCAAAGTTACCTGTTCCAGATATCAGTTCATTTCTTATTATGACTGGACCGATTCCTCCTTGTGTAAGTTGAGCAATGTGCATTGCAAAACATAGAGAAATAGTTATTGGAGTCTGGTGAGCAGAAATCATGGTAATGAAAGTAAGGAAAGCAAACAAACACAAATGGGAATTTCCTGCACCCCCTCCCTCCAATTTTTCTCCTCACAAAGGCGCTCTTTATTTTTCCAGTGCCATATTGTGCATTTTTGTGAATCAAATGTCATGAAGCTAACTGAATAATCATGTTATTTCTCTCCCGGTTCATATTTTGTACGTAGCCAAAGCCTGCTTAAGCATCATTTAATCACCCACATTTGAGTTTACCCATCATATTAAAACACTAGTCATGATTTATAAACTACAGTTGTTGGGTTCATACAACATGCTAAACCACAAGTAAAACAAAAACTACCTTCAAGTCTAGACCTCAGGCTTCGTTAGTAATACACAGGCAGTCCTCAACTTATGACCACAATTGTGCCCGAAATTTCTGTTGCTAAGCAGGAAAGTTATTGAGTTTTGCCCCGTTTTGCGACCTTTCTTGCCACAGTTGTTAAGTGAATTACGACAGTTGTTAAATTGGTAACACAGTCGTTAAATGAATCTGTCTTCCTCATTGACTCTGCTTGTCAGAAGGTCACAAAGGGTGATCACGTGACCCCGGGACACTGCAACTGTCATATGTACATGCCAATTATGTCTGAATTTTGATGACATGCCCATGGGGATGCTGCAAGGTTGTAAGTGTGAAAAACACTCCTAAGTCACAGTGCTGTTGTAACTTTGAATGCTATAATAATAATATTAATAATAATAATAATAATAATAATAATAATAATAATAATAATAATAATAATAATAACGACGATGATGATGGAAGAGACCTTGGAGGTCATCTAGTCTAACCCCCTGCTCAGGCAGGAAACCCTATACCATTTCAGGCAAATGGTTGTCCAATCTCTTCTTAAAAACTTCCAGTGTTGGAGCATTCACAGCTTCTGGAGGAAGGTTGTTCTACTGATAAATTGTTCTAACTGACAGGAAATTTCTCCTTAATTCTAGGTTGCTTCTCTCTTTCGTTAGTTTCCATCCATTCCTTCTTGTCTTGCCTTCAGGTGCTTTGGAGAATAGCCTGACTCCCTCTTTTTTATGGCAGCCCCTGAGATATTGGAACACAGCTATCCTGTCACCCCTAATCCTTCTCTTCATTAAACTAGACATACCCAATTCCAGCAACTGTTCTTTATATGTTTTAGCCTCCAGTCCTCTTATCATCTTTGTTGCTCTTCTCTGTACTCTTTCTAAAGCCTCAACATCTTTTTTACATTGCGGTGACCAAAACTGGATGCAGTATTCCAAGTGTGGCCTTACCAAGGCATTGTAAAGTGGTATTAACACTCCACGTGATCTTTATTATATCCCTCTGTTAATGCAGCCTAGCACTGTATTGGCTTTTTTGGCAGCTGTAGCACATTGCTGACTCATATTTAAGTCATTGTCCACTAGGACTCCAAGATTCCTCTCACAGTTGCTACTATTGAGCAAGGTACCCCCTATACTATACCCTTGCATTTGGTTTTTCTTACCTAAATGTATCAAATAATAGGTTATGGTCTACTTTATCAAATGCCTTACTGAAGTCCAGGTAAATTATATTCACAGCATTCCTCTGATCCAGTAATTTTGTCGCCTGGTCAAAGAATGCAATAAGATATGTCTGGCATGATCTGTTTTTGACAAACCCATGTTGGTTGATGAATAGCTGTTAGTCGAGGACCACCTGTAGTTTGGTACCATGTTCTAGAAAAGTACTCTATGGGATTTACTACTTGCCTTTATTCTCATGTTAATGTCTCGGCAAGTCATCTAAAAGTGCTTGGATAGGAGCCCTCCATGAAATTGCAGGGCTGCAGGTTAAACTTGGAAGCTGAAGACATATCTTGGGGGAATGCAATGGAAAACCACTTTTGTATTGCTGGTGAGAAAATGGTATGCATGCGTTTATGAAGCCATCAGGACTTAAGATGGAAAACGTGATATTTTTTTTCCCCAGCTCTGTATCTGGAGACTGGAAGAATTGACCACTGAAAAACTGCCCTGTAGATTGAAATAATACTCAAAGGCTTAGGGCAGAGGTAGACAAGTTATTATCAGGGCCATTGGGGAGGGACAGTTGCCAAAAATTGGCAAGATCTCAAGTATAGCACTATCATGCAGGCTGCAATCCTGGTATACATGTCTGTGACATCAACACATCTACTGAAGAGGTGCGGTTTATATCCCAACAACCCACCATCTTTTAGAATTTGATGCACACATCTGTATATGCCACTGTCTGTACCATATCAAATGTTGCTGAACTGCATCTCGATCCCAAGGAAGTATGGCTGTAGTTCAGCAACTTCTGACATGCTAAAGGTTACCTAACCCAGTGGTTCTCAACCTTTTTAATGCCGCGACCCCCAACCGGTCGTAAGTCGAGGACTAAACCGGTCGTAAGTCGAGGACTAAACCGGTCGTAAGTCGAGGACTAAACCGGTCGTAAGTCAAGGACTACCCAACCAGTCGTAAGTCGAGGACTTTCCCTGCCCGGGAGCGCCACGCATGCATGGCTCCGCCCCCTGCGCCGGCTGAGGCGTAGCTGGCAAGCGGCAGAGACGGAGCAGGCCGACCACCAGCTGGCCCAGCCCAAGGGAGGTAAGGCACCCGCCGGAAAAGGGGGGGAAAAATGGCGGACAGCCTTGCTTGGCGACCCCCGTGAAATGGTCGATTGACCCCAAATGGGGTCGCGACCCATAGGTTGAGAACCGCTGACCTAACCCTATGTATCAATCGAAAAACAGCACTTAACATGAATTCCTAAAGTTCAGATGTATGGATATGAAACTGGTTCATCCTATTGGCTTATTTTAAAATTAAATATTTATTTATTTATAAATTAAAAAATAGAGTTTAAAAAACACCTGACTCCAACTAACTTTACATATAAAATGCCACATAAAAAAGAAATATACGTCCGGGGGAAGAGAAACATGCAAAATAGAAAAACAGCATAGACGACAAAATCTTACAGGGGTTCCCCAATCAGCCTGCCTCAAGGCTGGGGAAAACAAGCTACGTTTTCAGTGCCCTTCAAAACACCATCAGGATGAGGGCCATATGCCTTAGAACTCAATCACTCTTTTAATCAGATCATCCTTCTCTATCATGTTAGTTATAATGTGGTTACTTTAGTTTTGGCTGAGCGTAACCAGGCAGTCATTTATTGTTTTATTAATTTAACTTGATATGTGCATTCATTTGACTGTGGTTTTATTCAAAATCCTTTGCTTAAAATAAACTATGATTTAGCTTCAATGGTCTTTTAGACATCAAATTTCCAAATAAATAAATGATGGCCCAAATCACATGAGGTTGCCCAATCCAATGGGATGTCATGCCCCTAAAATTCTACAAGAGTTGCTGTTAGATCCCTGAAAACAATAAACTTCCACAATTTGTGTGATTTTGGGATATTCACATACAGTATATGGAATCCCACAAATGCCATTGGAGAGGGATGCATGTTGACTCTTCATGCATTGTCCACTATCATTTGTCTGAAATGGTACAGAGTTTCCTGCCTGAGCAGGGGCTGGACTAGAAGACCTCCAAGGTCCCTTCCAGCTCTGTTATTCTGTAACTTCAGCATCCTATTTATTTGTTTGTTTAAGGACAGTCAACACTATTTCATTTCTAATAAGGGCATTCAACACTTTCTTGGAGATGTTTTAATTACTGTGCTTTTTTCCCCCCAAATAGATTTTTTTCCCTGATGTTAATAATACAAGTCAGATTTTTCAAACACATTATCAGGAGTTTCAACAGTGAGATTATTAACAAGCGTTTGGGAGTTAGAAGCCTACAGTCAACAATACTAGAGCTCAGTTTTAGCACACAATTATTAGCAGCTGATGTAGGTAGCTCATTCACTTCAGAGTGGCAGGCGTAACAACACCTTACAAAAATGAATTCCATTGATTGATTTCTTGCTACAATGTGTCTTTTCTGTTTTCTGCCTAAAATGGCCTGCTATCTGTTTGACAGGGTTTTTTTTTTAGATTGTGTAAATGTTTCTCTAAAATCATACTGATCTGCCATGCAAATTCTACCTAGCTATAATCATAAAATTAAATTACTCGGGTGTGCAGGTAGAAACATGATTCTAATAAATAAAGAGGTAAACCAGTTTTAAAAAAAAACTGAGTCTTCTACTCAGTGTAAATTTTATGTAACCCATTTAAGCATCTGCTTGGAGATAGAAAGACCAAATCCATCTTCCCAAAATAACTGGTTGCATTTTCTTTTGGTTATCACCAGAAAGAGTGAGAATTATAATCATAATCTTCTTTTGAACTGTAGTTTTCTGTAACTTTAACCCATTATTAGATCTAGATTTCCATCAGTTAAGGAGCAGAGTAAGTCTTTGCCTTACTCTATGAAGTAGCCCTTCATATTTTGAAGGATGTTGTCTGGCCCTGTATAGGCTTGCTTTTTCTGAACTCTATGTGACCACTTTCTTTCCTAGTGGGGCGCCATCCAGGCCTCAGAATAACCAAAAACATAGTCTTTGACCATGCAGGCTGTATGAAGGCAAAACACTGAGCAAGGTGGATGTACATTATAGCAATAGTAATAGCGCTTAGACTTATATACCACTTCATAGTGCTTTACAGCCCTCTCTAAGTGGTTTATAGAGTCAGCATATTGCCCCCAACAATCTGGGCCCTCATTTTACCAACCTTGGAAGGATGGAAGGCTGAGTCAACCTTGAACCATTGAGAATCAAACTGCTGGCAGTCAGCTGAATTAGCCTGCAATACTGCATTCTAACCACTGTGCCACCAGGGCTTCTTATCCACAAGAGGAGGGAGGAATGCTCTTATATTAGACTTCAGCCTTCTCTTTTCTGCTTTTTTTTCTACTTACTAAGCATGTTCATAAGAAAAATGGATATCTGCCAGGATTTTTGTAATTTCCATGGAGGTTCTCAAGTAACTCCAATAAAGTACCAATAGTCCTCGACTTATGACCACAATTGAGCCCAACATTTCTGTTACTGAGACATTTCTTTAGTTTTGCCTCATTTTATGACCTTTCTTTCCACAGTTGTTAAGTGAACCACTGCAGTTGTTTAGTTAGTAATTATTAAGTGAATCTGGCTTCCCCATTGACTTTGCTTGTCGGAAGTCTGCAAAAGGTGGTCACATAACCCCAGGATACAACAAGAGTCGTAAATATGAGTCAGTTGCCAAGCATCTGAAGTTTGATCATGTGACCATGGGGATGCTGCAAAGGTCATAAATGTGAAAAACTGTAACAAATCACTTTTTTTAGTGCTGTTGTAACTTCGAATGGTCACTAAATGAACTGTTGTAAATTGAGGACTACTTGGAAAGATCCAGAAGCTGTGGCTGATGGGAAGCAGCCTCAAACGTGGTGGTTAAATCCCTGCTTTTAGTGTATGGAAAGGAGAAAATGCTAAATACGCAACTGAGGAGTAGAAAATGTAATGAAATCAAATTAGGGTTTGAACTGATGGTATGCGGGCCCCTGGCCCACCATGAAAAGTCAAGGGGGGCCTTGAGCACAAAATTGTTATTTATCCATGCTATAGGATACAATTTGCTTTTTAAATGATGCTCTAAGATTTTTCCTTAAACGTATCTGAAACTTCTTCAGATAGGCTCATCTTACAAAACTCCCCTCAGAGGATGGAAATGTTTGACATTGCTTCTTGTAATTTACTACTTGTATGACAAATTAC
Organism: Protobothrops mucrosquamatus; assembly: GCF_001527695.2. Classification (NCBI taxonomy): domain Eukaryota; kingdom Metazoa; phylum Chordata; class Lepidosauria; order Squamata; family Viperidae; genus Protobothrops; species Protobothrops mucrosquamatus. The sequence goes on along the minus strand of NW_015386594.1, from coordinate 328,166 downwards.
TGTCTAAATTTGTAAGCCTTTTCACCACAAAGTATTACCTGAAGCTGGAAACTTAATTTGACTTACTCGAAATAAAATGAGAGCTGTTTTCTATATTTACTTTGAAGTAAATCCAATTATATTCAACTAAATTCAGCTATTCCCAGGTAAGTAGATTGTAGCTGAACCTTGGATTAATCTGTAATGCTAGTCCATACTAATAATCACATCCCAGTGCAAAATTCCTCAAGCCATTTACTTCAGAGTAATTCTATTCAACTTTTATCCCCTTAGTCTTACTCAATGCATCAGTGTTCTAGAATTTAAACACAAATATAAGCTATGTCATAGGGAATGATGCATGTTTGATTGATTTAACGCTTATGCATTATAAACAGGGATTTGGATCCAGGCCTTTCCAACTAGATTATTTCTGTGCTTATTGTGGAAGAACCAATTTTAAGCCCAGTTAACATTATTCAGAATTGTTATTTGTCCTTCAAGTATTTTGACATGCACATTTGGTATATTAGTATAAAAGTAAAGGAAATGTATGTGAACATGTTTCTGAATGTAAAACAATTCAACTGAATGTAAGTTTTGACTGCATCTCTAAGGAAAATAAACTTTCTGGGAGGTATGGAAAATAATTATTTTACATTGACATATTTTGCAACTACATAGGTAGTCCTCGATTTATGGTTGTAACTGAGGCCAAAATTATGATCATAAGTCATGCTGGTCATTAAGTGGGACATCACATGATCAATCCAATTTTATGTCTTTTTTGCCATAGTTATTAAGTAAACCCCATGGTCATAAAGCAAACACCACCATTGTTAAGCAAAATCATTTTAGCCCATGGGTAGAAAGTAGAAGTTAATGCCAGTTTCTGATAAAAAACAACAACATAAATTACAAATGGCTGCAAATATGAGTTGTTTGCTAGCCTCCAAAATGCAATCCCATGATTGTGGGAGGGGTGGACATGAGAATTTCAAAAGGTCATAAGTACCTTTTGGGGGGAGGGTCTGTTGTAACACCAAAAGGTCACCAAGTGGCTGGTCATTAAGCGAGGACTACCTGTATTACTTATCATTAAACTAGTAGCCTTGTAGTTTATGTTGCATTTTTGCCCATTCTAAGGAGTTCAGCCATTTTATGGACAATGTCATGCACACAACCAAAAAATGAGTTATTGGCACTGATAAACCCATACCTAAAGTTTTTTTTAAAAAAAGAATTATTAAGTACCCATTGGACAAAATTTGCCTTATATTCTAGCTCAAGCCAGTGGTAGAATTCAGCCAGTTCACACCACTTCAGCAGAACCAGTAGCTAATTTTTTGTTGCCCAGGCCCAGAATGGACTTCCGGAAGCGGCATCCACGCAGAGAAAAGGTTGTTTACATATTTGAATCCCACCATTGGCTCAAGCTCCACTTTTTCTGTTATGGTTTGCTGGATGAACTCCTTAGAATTGTAGAATGCTGGGAGCCACTTAAGCTGTTCACTCCAGTTCTTTCCTTAACGCACAGATTCAAATTAAAGCATTTTCAACAAACAATTCCCCAGAGTCCCTGTCAGACCAATTCCTGTTTCTCTTTGCACTGCAATAAGAAATTCAACAAGCCTTTTTTAAAAAAAAAAAACCTGATTGGAATTAGGTTGTGAGGGGCCATTTCACTCAGCGAGCCCAACCCCTGCTCATTGCAGGACAGACAGCTGCCCAGTTTCTCTTGAGCTCATTGACTGAGAAGGTTCATTATCTCCCTTGGAGATTGATTCCTTTGTTGAGTTGTGCTTATGGCTGGCTGGCTTTTTATAACATTCGATCAGAATCCGTCTTACTGTAACTTAAAACCATTACTCCATCTTCTGCCCTCTAGAATGATAGACATCAGATGTTAACCTTCTATGTCGCATCGTTTTAGCACAGGGGTCTTCAATCTTTTATGACTTGTGGACTTCAACTCCCAGAATTCCTCAGCCAGACGTGCTGGCTGAGGAATTCTGGGAGTTGAAGTCCACAAGTCATAAAAGGGCCAAGTTTGAAGACTCCTGCATTTAGCGTCTTTAAAGTGCTCTCTCCCTTCAGTCATCTTTTCCTCAAGATTTAAATATACTCAGTTCCTTGCAATAATCTTTTGTTTTCTTTGTACTCATTTCAATTATTCTGAACTTTTCTTAATATGTTAGGCAAAATCTACAACATACTTGAGATACAGAAATACTTAATTTTGTAAGCCACTTACAGTTAATTTCAATGTTTCAAATAGCACTGAAGGCAAGTTACATAAATGAAGCAGTGAATAAATGACTTTGCATTAGCAGCTACTCACACTTTTCTAATCAACCATAATTATCTTGAATTTTACTTATACTGTATATTTTAGACTATCAGCTATCTCAGCTGTATTTCATTTGCAACTTTTTAAACAAAATCTCTTAGCCCTTAATTGACTAAGAAAAAAAAACTTTGCTAGATAGGAATTTTAAAGATGAGTATTGAGTTTAGAAAAGGAGTAACAAACATATGATTAAAAGTGCTATGTGGACTTGCTAGATGGCCTTATATAGGTTATCAAATTCTCCTGTGTCTGCCAGTTTTGAGAATGATTAGGTTCACACATTGCAGCAAACCAGTTTTTTAACTGTCCCCTAATGAATGAGAACCAGTTAATATAGTAATTAAGGCATCAGGCTAGAAACCAGGAAACTAAGTCTTGACTTAGGCATAAAACCAGCTGGGTGACTTGAGCCAGTCACTCTCGCTCAGCCCTATGAAGCAGGCAATGTCAAACCACCTCCAAAATCTTGCTAAAAAAATTGCAGGGACTTGTCCAGGCAATGTCAGAACTCAGATCTGACTTGAAGGTGCACACACACTGAATATACCACAGCATCTTAAGCCAAACTCAAACAAACCACTTTAAGACTTAGTGGAAAGTGTGAACTAGGTTAGAGAAGGGCAGTAGCAACTAGTTAGCCAAAACCAGGGGCATGGATTCAATCTTTGTCTAACTAAAACACTGGTTTGGTCCAGATATCATCATAGTTAGTGCAGCTTGTTTGCTTGTGCTGGCATGTGTGAACTACTTAAACACAAAATAAATTAATGTTGTCTATTGTGACCACTGTCTGCAAAACATCTTGCCATTCAAGAGGAATATATATGTGCTTCCTATTAATTTTGTCCTCCATTGGAGCAAGCTGAACCCCAAACTTGTCAAACCTATTTGATACTAGGGTGTTGTGTGAACCCAGCTAGGAGGCTGGTTTAGAATTCCATGGCATAGTTTATACCCGACACTCAAAGCAATCACAAATTTCACATACTCACACCCAGTTAAGTTTTTTGTATTAGTTTATGATTTTTGTGATTTGCTGGGTTGAATGTACTATTTGATACCAAAAAGCAATTCACGAAAAAACTTTGATGAATCCAATTCAGGGGGTCGCACAAACTAAGAATAGTGGGTTAACTCAATAAAAGCACAGTTTGGTTAACTTTGGATAAAGCCCATTATGGAAATACAGCCTGTATAAAGGCTGTATGTTCTGTGTCATAGGGGAGAATTGTATTTGCGACCTTTTACAAGGTAATCCATTCACAGTTTGGGAATCTTAAGAAGCTTGTCCTTTATCCCCCAAGGACCATCTTATCTTGAACATTTGCTTGAAACCGGATTGTCGGATTCACGCAGGCTTCAAGCTCCTCTGTAACCCTTTTTCCTTCTTTCTCAAAGTGAAAATCCACCTCCCTTTCAAGGCAAATAAGCCAAAGAACCTGCAAGCCTAGAGCTAACCCAGGGGTAGGCAACCTCGGCTCTTTTATGACTCGTGGACTTCAACTCCCAGAATTCCTGAGTCAGCATAGCTGACTCAGGAATTCTGGGAGTTGAAGTCCACGAGTCATAAAAGAGCCGAGGTTGCCTACCCCTGAGCTAACCGCATCTGGGCAGCACACATCTGGACGACCACCAGGTGGCAGCCAAGCCAGATTTCACCATCCTCCCTTCTGCCATCAAGTGGCACTCCGGATTTTTGGCAGTCCAGAAATGAGCTCCCCTCTCCCTCACACGTAGAAAATCCAATTTAAAAAAAGCAATTTTCACTGTTTTTTTTTTTTTTTAAAAAAAACGCATTAGCTCAATGCCCAGTAGTGATTTCACCCTTTCCCCCTTTTCCGTTTCTTTTTTCTCTCCAACTCGAGGGCTCTGATTGCCAAGTAAATCTTTGAAGCCAGCCTTTTTTTCAACCTCCTCCTTTTTTTTTTTTTTTTGAGTAAAGAACCAAGGGATAAGTTTGCACGAAAGCTTTCCCTGAGAGAGGACTGGGGGAAAAAAACGTGGTTTTCCTTAGTGTAACGGGGGAGGGTGGGGATGCTTTTCAGGATCCTTTCCACGCGCGCCCGGACCAAACCTCCCCAACTTCTCCACGGAGGCAAAAGACAATGTGCGGGGAGATAAGGGAGGCGGCGGGGGGGGGGGTGTTTGTCCAGCCTGCCTAAGAAAACCAGTTCTGTCCCGGCTGTTTGTTTACTTTCAAAGATGGACTCGAGAGCTGCTCTTCGGCTTTTTTCCCCTCTCTCTCCTCTTCAGGGCAATACCACCCAATCGGGCCACCGGCCTCTTGCGCGAAACCCCTCGCCTGCCCGGCGGTGGTGGCGGCAGCGGCGTCCGGCGTCCACCCTTCAATCAGCCGGGCGAGCCGGGCGAGCCGGGCGGACAGGAGCGGGCGAGGGAGACTACAGTGCCCAGCGTCCCCTTCTGCTCCCTGATCAATGGACCTTATTTGAATAATCTGTGAGCTCTTGGACTCAGGCCAATCAGCTGTCAGGGACCCATGATAAATCGCAATGCATTATTGATAATCATAATTACTCTGACATGCGCATTCCGCTCTTTGGGAGTAATTTCCCAACTCCAGGAATTTGTTGTGAAGAAGAAGAAGAAGAAAATAATTGCTACTATTTTGCTCCCGATGCGTGTGCACCATGTCGAGGCGCAAGCAAGCGAAGCCCCAGCACATCCATTCGGACGAGCGGCAGTTCCCGGATGTAGCGAATGGTAAGGGAAAGGAGCGAGGGAGCGCCGGTCAATTACCAACTTTAATTGATGGGAAAAAAGAAATCAAGCAGGAGATCGGGTTTGGGGCGGGGGTGGGGGGGGGTCGCTTGCTTTTGTGCGCGTGTGAGTGGCTCTTTCTCCCACCTACCCCGTGGCGCATCGGGGTTCCTTGGCCGGAATCCTGAGCCAAACGGACCCTCTCGATCATCTGGACCACTTCTGTTTCATCCTGATTTCCCACGACTGCGGGAGCCGATCGGAAAGTGTATATATATATTATATATATATCTTATAGATATCTTCTGATATATATATATACATAACTTCTAAATGTTTCCTCCCCCCCTTCTTTCCCTGTCCCTTCATCAATCCGTGCTGAATCTAGGTTCGAGTAAATTTTAATTTATGGGGGGAACTGAACTCTGAACTCACGACTATTTTTCTTTCTGGGAAAAAAAAAAAAATTCCAGGTTTTCTTAGTGGGTCATTCTCCTTTTCCCCAAAGCCCCTCTTTTCCGGTTGGGAAAAGTTTTTCACCCCGTAAATGTAGGTTGTCTTTAGCATCTCCCCCCCCCCCCCACTTTTCCAGGATTGATTTGGAGCCATCGTAGCCGAAAGCCGCGGCCAGAAGGTAACTCCCTAAATATTTTTGGAAGGGAGGGGTACGCCGTGAGGAACACTGCGAAATACCTTTTGTGATTACCAACTCCCCCCCCCCGTTTGTGCCTCTATTGGGATGTAACTGCTGCTTCTCCCTTTTAGTAACTAAAAACTGGCCGAGAGATTACAATCACTCGGGACCTTTTGTAGCCTGACCTCCAGCCATCTTTGATTTCCGACTTCCTAAAATAACTCCCGTGAGCTAATATGGTGGGGGGGGGGGAGAGGGAGGGAGGACAGAGAGCTTTTAAAATCTTCCCGAAGTAGCTGCATGGAACCACCACCACCCCTCTCTCTCTCTCTCTTCCCCCCCTCCCTCCTTCCTTCCCTCCCTCCCTCCCACAATTGATAGCATGGCTTGATCTTTTCGCAGATTTAATTGATTTTGATATGGGGAGGGGGAGCCGGCACTGGAAGAGAAGCAGTTGGTGGTAAAAGCGCAGGACTGGACGAAACGTAAAGGGGACGGGGTAAATATCGGGATGGTGCGCTGAATTTGAGACGGCGATATTGGAAATATCCAAGGTTTTGGAAAACAGGATTTCAGATCTATGATCCATCCTTTTTTGGTGTGTGTGTGTGTGTGTGCGCGTGCATGGGAGACGAATGAACCCACCAGGAAGGGAAGACACTTAATCAATGTAGCATACAGTCCTGAGCTTTGTAGTTTCGGACGCGGGGGGAGGGGGAGGGGGGGGAAAAGAGAAATTTAGTACTTTAAAATAGATATTGGAAACTTGGGTCTAAGGTATTTCCCTAATCGATTCGCCTCTCCCAAGATTTCTTTTGATCTCTCTCTCTCTTCCCCCCCCCCGCTCCAGAGGCATAAATGCAAACTTTGGGGTGCAATTTTAGGTCAACTTTTAATTTTAAGCAAGCCAGAGGGGGAGAAGGTGAAGATTTCGATCAATTATCCGCCATCCCAATGGATAGGAATGCATATTTTGGAAAGGGTGGGTGAGAGCTGCAGAAGATTTGAGGGTTTTTTTTTCCCCCTCCCGTTCAGCCTCCCTCTTTCTTTTGAGTCCAAATGTGCAGTTGTTGAGCCCGGTTAATGGTGATTTAAGAAAACGGGCGAGCTAGCGAGAAGGCTATAAATCCCATGTTTAATGCATGACTGTTTTTCCTTTGTGCATCTGGTTAGGATGGAGCTGGCGCGGGGCTGGGGGGGCGACGCGCGTTGGAGGTGATGTTTCCACATGTAAATCTCGCTGCTGGCAGCTGGAAACCCACCCCGGAGACGGTCTTGAAACAAAAGGGTTAATAACTCCTTTGGAGTTGCATGATGGAGGGGGGAGCGAGAGTAATCGGAAGATTAGTTAGATGTTCTTGCTTAAGTGTGTTTGTGCTCCCGCTGCAGGGCACCCGAGCTTCCAAATAATACTTTTTGTATCAATTTATCTCATACACACAAAGTAATTTGCAAAAAAAGGCTTCAACCTGATTGGGTTGTCGCTTTACTGTTGCGGAACCCTTTAATATGAGAAGAAATGGGGATTGGGGGGGGGGAGAGGAGAAGAGAGAAAAAAAGCGACGCCTTGATAAATCTTTGAGTATGTTATCAATCTGGGAAAAGCATCCCCGCTTCTTAAATCGCGCTGAAATGTTTGTTTATCGTGCGGATCCGGGATGTTTCGATTGCTCTGTTGCGCCACCTCGGGGATGCGGCCTGTGTTGCATGGCCCGTCAGATTAAAAATGTGGATTTAGTTTCTTCCCTGCCTTGGGGTTTTTAATGCTTAGGGTCTGAAGGATCAGATGAAATGGACAGCGACACCCAGACGCCTATCTTCACAGAATGCTGCTGAAGGTTCACTGAATGAATGTTCTGAACAGAAAATAAGCCAACGATGCTGCAGAAACATTAAAAAAAAAAGATTGCATTTGATGCCCTTCAAATAAATTGGGCCAGTTCCCAGGTAACAGAAAATTGCAGAAGATGGAGTTCAGCCTACCCAACCTATTAAATCATTGCACTGAGCAAGGTACTTGATCTCTCAAGTTTCGTTAATCTCTCTGGCTGAATTCGTATGCAACAAAACACTGTCTGAACCCCACTGTGGTTCTCTGTCCATTCCAGTTCTGAAAGGAATGTGCTCGAGAAGAAAGAAAAAAATGTCCAGATATTTTGGACATTAGCTTTAACCAATATGACCAGTAGTCCAAGATTATGGGAACCCTTCTGCCAAAAAATTAGCTAATACTCAGATACGTAATCAATCATCTTGTGTAGTTAAAAGTTTGCAGCACTTAATATGGCAGAATTATTGAAGGGTGGTAACAGTTGTGGAATAGCTGCTCTACTTTGACAGTACAGTATCAGAAAATACTTTGGCTGGGTTTACACAGCATGCTGCCAAGCCTTAATGTGGTTAGTTTGCATGTGCCTTTGCAAACTGAACTTCCTCAATATTCTGGCTAGTAAATGGTTGAGGGTTCTATGTGCTGTATGAAAGCAGTCTTTGTTTCTTCTTCAATTCGTAATCTCAGAATAACCCTGAGAGGTAGACATAACCAAGTACTGTAAGAAATTGAACTCACGTGGTTGATAATAGAGTCAATCTGGTGTGTAGTGGTTAAGGTGCTGGCTAGACACCAAGAGACTATGAATTCTAGTCCTGCCTGAGGGATGAAAGCAAGCAGGGTCACTTTGGACTAATCATTCTCTCTTGGTCCATTCTACCTCTCAGAGTTGTAGGAAAAATAGGAGGGAGGACCACTAGGTATGGACACTACTTTGAGTTAATAAAAACAAATACAAGATAAAAATCTAACAACAAATACTTCCCAAAGAACGGAAATTGTGTTGCATTAATGTACTGTTGATCTCTTTCCCTATATTTTTGTACTGGGGGATATAAAATGGTAGGGAGAATCTTTTTAAAGGTGAGAAACTGATAGAGGATATCTGACTGTTAACAGTTTGTGCATGGAACAAATCTTAAAAACTCAGCTATATCCAGTTGAGGCATCTTAAGGTATGATAATAATAAAAAAAATAACCTAAGAATTCCCAAAGATTTGTTGGGAAAATTTTCCTACATCTTGGGTGGGGTTTATAATGAAATCAAGCTCGTTATCTTTTGGCTTGAAATGAAATCTAGATACTATAGAAATTTGCAAAAGAGAATTTAGTAGTTTTTAGGAAGGGCCAGAGTGGGGAACAGTGATCAGTTTGACAATTTAATGGGTCAAAATAATAACAAGGGATTGTCTTAAAAGCCACCATTTCATACTGATAATTAGCACTTCCCACTGTCCAAAAGATTTAATTGCTCATTGCAGCTGCTAACAGTCCTTGAGGCAAATTTCTTTTTCTTAATATGTCAGGTATATCTGACAAGATTCTTCCATATGAATAGCTACAGTGTCTTCCGGTATTTTTAAGGATTAAATTCAAAAGGTAAAAACAAATGTAAAGCAGCATGGTGAGAGCTCTTCCTGATTGCGTCAATTACTTTCTGACACAACTCTGGTGTGAAAAAGATCTCCACATATTCCACTTGAAACATGCATGAGGTCATTTTATTTCAGAAAGAAAAAAGAGAGGTTAAGCAATACAAACCTTCCTTAGGACAAGAAAGTTTCTTTTAACAAACAGGACTTTCAATGCTTACAAGAGAAGGTAAGGTGGTGGTGGTGCCTTTGTGATGATTTGCTTTCTGCCCCCACTTGTTTTTTTTTAAAATGCAAGTGAAACACTATATTGGCTGCAGTGATTGGGCCTTTTCTCCGAAGCCTCACACAGCTTATGACGCTTTTTGACAAGCTTCTGCTCTACCTTTTGCCTCCTCCTGCCTTCTGTGGGTGGTAAGTTGATGTCAAGCTTACAATTAGGACTCTCCAGCAATTGACCTTGGCAGCAGGGTTTGGGGCTGTTTTTGGCTGGTCTTAAAACACTGCCCTAGTGTTAAGTGTGGTCTGTGGAAGTGGCCTTGTTTATAATTGGAGGGACTTGGTGGTACTAGAAGCTTACTAGTCAGTGCAGAGGAGGAAATGATTCTTGGATAAGGTAGAACAATTTGTTCCTCTCTTTCTCTCTGTCTGTCTCTCTCTTTTTCCCCCATGGTACAGTGCAAAATTGAATGAGGTACTATCTATTATTACTTAAATACATGAGCTTCTGGCTGGTAATACCTTGTTTGAAGTCTTATATTTCCCCCAACTCTGATCTTTAAATTCAAACCCAGTCCAGATCACTAGTTAAGAATTCTTTTATGGATCCTGCAGCATTTTACATAGATAGATAATGTTATGTTTATCAATGCTTTTTTGATATGTTTATCATAATGCTTTTTAATGCTTATCGAATGCTCCTGACAGGAATGCAGTATTAGCCAATAAGGGTGAAGTCATGACTCTTTTGTGCATAGATAAGCCATCAGTTGTGATTCTGTTTTTCTGAAATGCCATCAGGTCGAATTTTATTTTAAATCTCTTTTGTTTCCTGTATCTATTTGCTTGTTTGCCTTTTTTAGAAGGCTACTTGCTGTGATATAAATACAGGGATTATTTAATTTGGCTCCATCCAAATGTCTCTTGAGAATTCAAACATTTCCCTCTCTTAAGTGTTTAAAATCATGTTTAGTAGATAGGTAGACTTCTTCACTTAAAGCAAAATTATTTTAAGATGTGTTACTTGGGGGAGGGGGGGGAAGGTATGACATTCCTCCAAACGGTTAATGTAATATGCTGTTCCAAGCTAGCATATTGAAGTCTGTTTCAAGTGGGTGAATTCCTTTCACTTCTGTGTGACTTATTTTCAACTACAGTAAACACATTTTAGCCATCTCCAATCTCTTAACAAATGTGTTGGGTGTTTTGCATTTTTCCTAATTTGGTGCAAGACTTTTAAGCCCAGGAGAGTTTTATCATCTGCTTGACATGTGGTGTGATATTCACAAACTGCTGTGACACTATAATTTGTGTTTTAACTGAAATGGCTGAAAGCAAAATCAAAAACCTCATGCATTTTAATTTTTTTTCTGTTACAGTGGGATACAAAAGCTTCTTACTGACCCACATGTGTAACTAATTAGTATTGATTTAACGCTTAGGATATCTAATGGTGTTATCTTCATGCTTGGAATATTGGAAATGTTTAACCAAATAAAGCGACACCCTCCCTGTCCTACCCCACCCCCTCCACCCCCTTACAAAGCCCTGCTATGTGCATAAAATACTTGGCCTAATATCTACCCAAGAAACAATTTGAAAATAGTTGCTGTTGGTATTGGCCCCGTGGTTAATGACTCTTTTGCAGAACAAGTAAAAAGCTTGTTTTGTGGGACAGAGATGTTGACTTTTAACATGATCTGTTCATAATGTCCACAATGCTATAATATTAATAGGAGCAAAACCATCCCTATTCTGCCAAAAAAAAAAAAAAAAGAGATCTCAAAGTACTTCATCTTGACTGAATTATGCCCTATTTGGGAATTACAATCTATGCTTTGGTGGACAACTTTTGAACACAAATTTTTAAAAACTAATCCTCATAATGGAGTGGGATGAATATAATAATTCTCTGAAGCATGAGAATTCTTTTGGAACAAATTGGATCATATCAGCAGTTGTAAGCACTTGAGTAAATTAAATCAGATTATCAAAGGGCACCAGGGAAAACTTCATAGACTTGTGTTAAAAATACTGATGCCCAATCTTGCATGATCTCATCTACACTTTAAGATCTGCTTCCTGTTTGTTGTGAATCTAGATTTCTTGGCTGAGTTTGGTGCATTTGAGTTATTCAATATGTTTACAAGATCTTAAGAGATAAAATGCCTACGCATTTTTTGAAGAGGCACGGAACGTGATATTCACACAATAGTTTAGACTACCCTTTCCCAATGTATTTTTTCTACATGCATTGGTATCCTAACTCCCATCATCCCCAGAGAATATGCCCAGTTTAAATTTGAATTTTAGCCTACACCTAGACCTGTATTCTACAGTATTTTCTCACATTTAAGACAATGGAAGGAGGACGTGCTATTCTTTCTGGTTTCTTATTTAAGTAATACATAGATTTACATTCTGATAAATAATAAAACGGTTCTTCTCAATATTCCTCGGGCACGTTGAACATTGAGTTCCTTAATTCTCAACCAACATGGGATTATGGAATTTGAAATTCATTGTACCTGCAGGAAACCAGATTATATTTGTTCAAAAGAGTAGACAGTGGTCCATTTGTTTGTTTATTTTATTTATTTATTTGAAAGTGGAGGGCTAGTCCCAGAACCAGCTGAATCACTTTGGGCCAGTCACTCACTCGCAGCCCACCCACCTCACAGGGTTGTTGTTGTGGGGAAAATAGGAGGAGAAAGGTGTGTTGGATGTGTTCGCCACCTTGAGTTGTTTACAAAAATAAGGCAGGATATAAAAGAACAAAAGAACAAGTAAAAATAGGTACACTAAGTTCTATTAAACTTGATTTTTAATGGTGAGGGCTGCTCACATGCACTTCAGTGACAAAAAAAAAACCATAATTAGCTAGCATTACATCATGCTAAGCCTTTTACCATAATTGATTTGGTCATAACTAGATTCACACAGCATTCTAAGCAAAGTAAAGCAGGCTATGGCTTAGCAGCCTAATGCATGAATTTTCTGCGTATTTCAACTATGAATCAGAGTTATTGCCTTCAAACCCTGCTTGAGGTTTCTGGGGATCCCTAGCTGACCATGGTGAGAAAAGAAGCTGCTGGGCCAAATAGGCTTTGGTTGTGATTCAGATGTTTTGTTTCTTTTTGGATTGTGAAAGGCACTCTGAATGCATGGGTGTTTTGATTACTTCTGTTCAGGTCTAAGTCTTGTTAGTGAAATGTGCCCAAATTGCTACTAGGATCACAGGGATTTGAGAAGAGTTGCGTGTTGCCATCCAATTACAAAGGTGCTTTTTCAAAAGATAGCTGGACTTTGTTTTTTCCTTGAAGACATTTCTCTTCTCACCCAAGAACTTTCTTCAGAGAACTCTCAGAGAGAGAAAAAAACACCTTTGGGACAGCCATGACTTGGATGACTGAGAATCGCCTTAGACGTTACCATCCAATCTCTTCTCATACAGGCTTTCTACTTAGCAGGAAGCAGTCCACTTCACAACTACTGTTAGATTTAAAATCAGGTCTGTATGATCTGTGGCTTATCAAGCTCAGACCCACCTTCCCTGTGAATTATTTCTCTATATACCCATCTCCTGAAGCAAAATAGTAGATGCCTCATATCTTCTGGAGGGCTGCAAGTTAATGGGTGTAGGAACAATGTGACACAATTTGGTGAGTCACTGTTGTGCTGGTCTAATTTTACTTTTGTTAGCTCATTTGTTTCCTTACTACCTGAATTTAGTCTTATCTGGTTGAATCATGTCTGACAGGTAGCCCTTACTCGATAACATAATCTAATATTAGGTACACTGGATGGAAAATTATAAAATGGTGGTTGAAGAATTGAAGATCTATTCCTCTCGTTTCCTCCTCAAAATTGCTAGGTCTTTATCTCTTCTCAGAGTCTTATCTCAGATAACCACGCTAAAAGTCTGTCTGAATTTTCTTTGATTCTCTTTGCCCAACATTCGTACTTTGCTGCCCTAGTATTAGGAGGCTCTCCGATTGCTTCTTTTGAACTTAGATTTATCATCCTTGGTATGGAGCAGATAGCAGGCGACTGACCTGCTCCTATGTGAAAAAGTACTGTTGCTTCCCTAGACCTTAGGATCACTTACTAGATCTTGGTTCTTCGTAGTTGGGGAATTGGTAATTGATTTCTTTCGTTAAGCTTGACCTTCATCAGTATGAATCGTCTGGAATTAATACAAACCGAAAGTGTTCTTCTACATGTACCTAAAACTCAGTGACATTACTTTTTTTGCATTCTTCACTTTATTTTATTTTTCACATTTCTGAACCATCCATTTCTCTCGCAAATATGATATACGTTGTATTTGGTCTTTGAGCTTTAGCATCACAGCTAACCCTGTGCAGGTATTCAGTGAATGCATAGAGAGCTCAAACAAGGTAAAAAACGGGGCAGACAAGATGCCCTACTCCTTTCTTTCACTGTTCACCAAGTAATCAACATGAATGTCTGTATATATGTTTGCTTGAATGCAAGAATAACTTTATTTGCATGGTTTGGAAGCCGGATCAAGATTTTGGATCATGTAGAGAACTGCATGCATGTTCAAACCAACATGAAAAGACATTTCTTTCAGACCCCTATTTATTGCTGGAGGTTGTGAAATGGAGGGGGAAGGGCTTTATTTATTTATTTCTCTCTGAGGGCTATTTTGCAACTCCATTCTCTGTACCTTTTCATGTCTTTCAACGGAAGAGGGCTAATCTCGCCAGTATTTCTGAGTTTTGTCAGCATCTACTTACCCGATAGTCCAAAAAAATAAGCTATGCTTCTCATATCAGAGCTAGAATTCACGTTGGGGGGCGGGAAGTTTAGTTCTTTCAAGCTTTTAATGAAAATGGCTAATTCCTGGCTTCAGATAAACTACATTTTTCAGAACGCTTGTAATCTCTGTAGGTTTACTTGCAAAGCTCTTGTGCCGGCATTTTCTTTCTTTCATTACTGAGGGCTGCTGATGCATCCATTCCAGCTGCTGGTTTCTGATCATGGTTCCATCTCCACATGAAGGAACATATGAGTGTCATAAGAATGTATGACATAAATATGATAGCAAATTAAAACTTGAATTGCACTGTTCCAGCCATTGACCTAGTTTGACTTTTATTAGTACCCCTAAACTGCATCCGAGGTGGTGGAAAAGAAGGTGATGGGATGTGTAGGATAGTTGGAAAGGAGGAAAGAGGAGAGGTCGTGGTTAAGAGGGGGGGAGGAAGGAAGAGGGAAGTAGCTAGGAAGGTTGAGGGAGTGTGGATGCGGGGGGGGGGACCGCTGGTTATTTCTGAATACTTACTGAGTAGGCTTTTTTATGTGTTTGTTTTTCTAATGAAATGCACCATATTTGTATTATTTGTCCATATGTTTATTTGAAAAATTAATAAAATTTGTAAAATCGAAACCAGTTGGGTTGAACCCCTTTGATGTTATGATTCTTCAGAGTAAACTTAGACTAGGGGAGGTTAGATACACATCGTGCAAATTGATGGTATCTACCTAATGTCTATAGTTTAAATGTGGGGTGTTACTTCCAAATGGATCCATCTGGAAGTTGAGTCATGGTAATTGGATTTTTTTTCCTTTTTGGTTTGCAACGTCTCGCTGCTCATAGAAGTAGCTTCTTCGAGATGACTGAGAATCTTCATTGACATCCCAAATGGATCCTTTGCATTGCACACTGTTCTCTACCTCTGCTAAAACAGCAACCTGGAGACACCTCCTTATATAAACTGTGACATTATGTCAGTTTTTGAATAAGATATTGTTTTCACCATCTTTCTATTTTGAAAAATACTGAACACTTTGCTAGAATAGATGAGCTGCTGTGGGACATGGAAGATCAATAGAACATTTGTTTCACTAGTCAAATCATTTAATTTAAAAGCAAAGGGAGTTTGGCTCTTCTTCAGAAGGATCAGGGAAAGAGTTGATAAGTTGAGAATCTGCCTTGTCATTCAGCTTTAAAGAGTCAAGTTGGCAGCCACGACTGCACAATCAAATGGAATATCTATTAAATGGAAGGCATAGCTTGGGCCTGCCCCATTGCCTTTTTTTTTGTACCACCCCCCCCCATGAATACCGTTGCTAGCATTTGTGAGTAGGTTATAATTAAGTCTTATTTCTAAACCCAGCCCATTGTATATTCAACAAATCATAGTTAAAATAAACCTAGACGTCCGTGAATGTATTGATTAGTGTTATTTTCTTGGTTGATATTGTGATAAAAGATCTATGTTTTTGTTTTTAATTGAAAAATCAATAAAAATTAAAAAAAAAATAAACCTGGAGGGGAGAAATAATTGACATTTCCATATTGAAATCTGCAACATTTGCCCAAGCAATGTAATCGATTTTGCTACACCTCCACAAGCCTAAAAGATAGGTCAGTGTGGCAGAATTTGTATCTTGTGCCTAACTGAATTTACAGGTTTCAACCATAACTGAGTCTGGCAATTATGGTCATAAGCCATGACAGTTGTAAACTGAATGTATGACCTTGTATCAGAGCAGTCTTTAAATAAATGCCACAGTCATTAAGCAAACACTGTAGTTGTTAAGTGAACCCGTTGTTTTCTACGGGACAATTTTTGACAGAAAAACTACTGTAAACCGTGGTCTTAGGACTTTGTGACCTACAGTAGGACTGTGACCATAGGACTTTGCAAATGGCCGTAAATGTGTGCCAGTCTCTGTTGCCCAAAAGCAGTCACTTGACTTGAGGGGGAAATGATACCAGAACTTCAAAACAGTGTCAGAAGTAGCTTTTGGGGGGTATCTGTCATAATTTTCAACGTTCACAGATTGAGGACTACCTATATTTACTAAATTTAGATTCCTCTTTTCCTGTGAAAACTCAGAACAGATTTCCTGAGGTTCTTCCTTAATTTTATTCACATCAAAACTGCCTTAAGAATAAATTAGGCTGAGAGACTGGTCCCAGGGCATACCATGAGTTCATTTGTCAGGTGCTGCATTGGAATGGGGAGAAACTGTCCCTGATGACTGTTCACTAATTTGCTAATAAGTAAGAAGGCTATTAAATAATTGCCTCCTTCAACCCTCCAATCTGGTTAAATTTATATGGATCGTTGGAGGAAAAGGCAAGGTTACAGTTATATAATTGCTAGCAGGTGTCTGGAATATCTGAATTGGGATAATTTTTTAAAAATGCCCTACCTTATTCTATATTAAATCCACCTTCTGGTTTAACCATCTTATTTTGTTCAGCTTAAAATCTTTTATTTTCCAATAAATTGTGTGGCCTGGAAAAATGTGCTTGATTAAATAGCAGATTATTCTTTCTGGTTTGTTGATTTGCTAGCAATTGCACATTCGTATTGCCAGAAAATACTGTCTGCTTTCCAGATGATGCATGAAATATTAACAAACATCAAGCTGATGATTGTTTAGACACTTTGTATGCGGCACATATACAGCTTAATGAGGGGCTGTTAAATCCCCACATCTGCATTATGGAACTGAAATCAAGTTAGTCTCAGTTTTGATTTAATTTTGAAAAACAAGACTGTTAAAACAGAACTGGAAATATGTGGTATAGGTAGTCCTTGACTTACAACAATTCATTTAGTGACTGTTCAAAGTTACACAACACTGAAAAAAGGGACCTATGGCCGTTGTTCACATGACGGTTGCAGGATCCCCATAGTCATGTGATCACAATTCAGATGCTTAGCAACTGGTTCATATTTATGACGGTCGCAGTGTCCCGGGGTCATGTGATCCCCTTTTGTAACCTTCTGACAAGCAAAGTCAACAGGGAAGCCAGAGTCACTTAACAACCAGGTTATTAATTTAACAACTGCAATGATTCACTTAACAACTGTGGCAAGAAAAGTCATAAAATGGGACAAAACTCAACAAAACTTAGCAACATAAATTTTGGGCACAATTATAATTGTAAGTTGAGGACTACCTGTATTTAGTAGACTGTTCATCTTTAATGGATATGAGGAGAAATACTTTTCATCATTTCTTCAGCTTCTTCCTCCTTAGAAATATTCCAGGAGATAGTGGGTACTTCCAGAAGAGAGTTCATACGATAGCAGAAGACCAGAAGCCTTCATGGTTTAGCATAAAGTAAGACCAAGGCAATTTGACTTGTGTTAGTTTTTCTGTCTTCTTTGACAAAGACATTTATTATTCCACCCACTGCAACTAGCTGGTGGAAATGGGTTGGCAAAATGTTTCTTCTCTCTGAATTTTAAAGGAGGCACCCTTTTGGTTACAATTCTTCTGTCCAAGCTTCGTAGATAAAACCAGCTGATCAAATGTGGTTGGCAGTTTAGCATCCGTATACCTGCAACTGTGGTTATTGTCACTCATAAGCTCTTGGCCCATCTGTCATTTCAAGATTTTTCTCAGTAAAATGAAATTGACATTGGAATTGTCAAGTGTCAGGAAAATCAGGAGGTCCAGACTGTTCAAATGGGTATAAAGATTTATCGTAAGCTTGAGCTCTCTACAAGAATCTGAACTATTAGTGGCCAAGAGAAACTAGCGGGAGATAAGAGTAGAAGGAATTCAAGGTGGGTTGGAGTTAGATCTAGTGAAGAGAGTCATGACTAAGACACCTTTGACCTCTCCCTCAGGTTCAGCCTGATATCTCCTACGTGAATACTATAGAGCAGCGGTTCTCAACCTATGGGTCACGACCCCATTTGGGGTCAATCGACCATTTCACGGGGGTCGCCAAGCAAGGCTGTCCGCCATTTTTTTCCCCTTTTCTGCGGGTGCCTTACCTCCCTTGAGCTGGGCCAGCTGGTGGTCAGCCTGCTCCGTCTCTGCCGCTTGCCAGCTACGCCTCGGCCGGCGCAGGGGGCGGAACCACGCATGCGCAGTGCTCCCGGGCAGGGAAAGTCCTCAACTTACGACCGGCTGGGTAGTCCCTGACTTACGACTGGTTTAGTCCTCGACTTATGACGGTTTAGTCCTTGACTTACGACCGGTTGGGGGTCGCGGCATTAAAAAGGTTGAGAACCACTGCTATAGAGCTCAGCATCACATTTCGCTCTCCAAAGTTTAGCTAAGCCCAATAGGTCCTGTAGACATTCTCTGAAATTAAAATAGTGGGTGGCTGCAGTTCTGGGTTTTGTTGGCAAATATGCTCATGAAATAGTTACACTGGAATGATGAAACTTTTTGGAGGACGCTAGAGAGAATCTCATGACTTGGCCTTCTAAGAAATGGATAGTTTGTCATTTGTCTATATCCATCGTGGAATCCACAGTATCATAAGAGAAGCTCTTTTGTAGCTATTTTATGAGAGCATCAATGACACACTCTCAAAAACTGAAATATGAGCATTGGCTCCCAAAGCTTTGCATGCCTCTGGTCTTCCCCTTCTCTAGACCTGCACAAACATAAGACCTTGCTAGGTTGAAGATGACTCTATTTGTACTTTTCTTTCTTTTTTTTCTTTCCTTCTCTCCCCACTGACATTTCCAGTCAGCCCTGGATCCAGGAGAAGGAGGGAGCTGGATTGGATGTTAGACCCACAAGAAATGGACTCCACAATAAACACTGTAAGGCTTATGTAGCAGCAATCTTCTACTTGGATCCTAGCATTCATTTTGAACTCTAGTTAAGAAAGAAATTCAAGAGACTTTGCAAATCACACTAAGACCTGAGGTCATATTCCTGTGGAGTTTTTAGGTGCGTAAGTTCAAAGAAATGTTTCAAAACCACTTTTTCCATTACTGAGTGTGATAAGCCATTTTTGTGTGTCTTAGCATTAAAATATGCAAACAGCTTTCTTTTGGGGTGGGGGGAATATGAATCTTTTGTTCTGGCTGAACTTGACATTTTCTTCTGCATCTTCCATAAAACTTTTATTGGTATAAATGATTCAGTGTGTGTCTGCTCAACTGTGGGTGGAGGAACACTGTAGCTACCTGTACAACATGTTTGTAATTGTTAACAGTGAAGTTGATATTTACTCTTACAATAAGTGAATCATTAAAAAAAATCAACTGCCTTGCTTTTCTCTGTAAAGTTGCCATTTACTTTTATAAAGTTTTTGTTTAAAAACCTGATGAGTGATCTTCACAACAATCTTACGTAGGCTCATTAGTAGATTAACTGCTAGCTACAAATATGTCAAAATACTGCTTTTCAAAGACTGCTCCTTCATATAGTTCACGTTTTGAATTTTTGCTGAGGTAGTATTTCCTGCGGTCATGGACCACTGAATAAACTATTCAGAAAATAGGTGAATTACCCAATTAAGCACTCTACCCCCTCAGTTTTTGTCTTTAACAGCATAGGCGTTCACACTTTTTTTTTATTTGAGCAAAGAAGACAATGATTGTGGTTAAGTTCATGTATTTCTTTCCCACCAGCTTCATCTTTTGGTTTTTAAAATTAAATGATGAATCAAAATATATTGCAAAATTAAGAATGCTACTGTGTACTATTTGGATCATTTTATGCACCCTGTGCAATAACAACAAAGAGTCTTCTCACAAACAGGGCTGGTCAAAAATGTTCCTCGGTGGAACATAGCAGATTTGAGGCAAGTAGGTCTTCAACTCTAATCTCTTTCCAATGAACCAGTGTTTAACTACTGATCCATTATCATGATTGAGCTGACTGTCAACGCACTTGGGCATCGGCACGGATTGAGTGCTGTGGCCCATTAATATCAGGAGGCTATGGTAGACCATCTAATGGACTTCCATGAGCCACACTTTGACAATTACTACATTAAGGTAAAAGTAAAGTCTCCTTTCATTGAATTCAGTTCCTGATCACTGCATGGATATGTCCATATAGTTTTCTTGACAGCATTTTCTTGACAGGTGATTTGACATTGTCACCTTCTGGGACATTTTTTAGATTTCTCTGTTCAAGTTTAGTTTCTTAGGATTTGTTAGTGGTCTCTTTTCCAAGTACTAATCAGGTCCAGCTTTTCCAAGATCAGCCAGAGTGGCTTGATGCTGCCATCAGGTGTGGCTTATTTTTCACTGGAACTTACGAACATAACAGTGAGAACACTGATGATTCAAAAACGGATAAAAGCTGGGAAAGGTAAGAGCATTGGAAAAACCTGGTGATCATTTGTCTGCAGAAGCAAGCAAACATTCAGTGTTAGGACTGCATTCTGAGTTTTAAATGTTTTCTCTTTGAGGATTACACAAGTCATGGTTACAATGTAGTGACATTAAAATTTCAATCCATTTGGGTAGAAGTATTACTGTTTTGGAGAATAATTGCTGGTTTTAAAATACTTTTTTGTTCCTTGTTTTGCATCAGTAATGCAATAAAAATAAAAATAAAAATCAGGCATTATGGTATTGGACATGCTATGGCATAGAGCACGGGTGTCAAATTCGCCATATCACGTGACGTGTCGTGATGTGTCGCAACTCTTTTTGCATTGTCGGCAGTGGGTGGGCGCGGCTTCGGTATGATGAAACTGGCCCGCGGGCTGGCAGTTTGACACCCCTGGCACAGAGTTTCTCAACCTTGGCACATTGGAGATATGTGGGCTTCAATATCCAGAATTCCCCGGCCAGCCTAACTGGCCGGGGAATTCTGGGAGTTGAAGTCCTGACATCTTCAAGTTGCCAAGGTTGAGAAACACTGTTATAGCAGCCAGGGAGCTACCTGTGAATCATGGGTTGTCAGTGCTTCGCCTGGTAGAATAGGAGACAGTGGAATCTCAGTTTGCTTCAGTATAAGCAAGGATATAAGCAATACTTCCAGGGCTGAAGGCAACACACTCAGTTGCCAAAATAATAGTGCTGTGTTTTGCAAGCTGAATGAGACTAAACAACAAATTCACATAGTCTACATCTCAACTGACCTACTTTGCTTTCTCCCAGTTTCACCTTTCTCACAAAAAGAATACAACTGAGAATGAGAAAAGGAACCTGCGTCTAGATAAGATCTTATGAGAAAGACCCGGATAAACACAAAATTATAATTATCTTTGGGAGGGTCTGTTGTGTTTAGCGTTACATAGCACACATTCTTGTATTATGTGTTTGCTACTACTAGTTATTACAGTTCTGGTATCAGTAAGAA
Organism: Protobothrops mucrosquamatus; assembly: GCF_001527695.2. Classification (NCBI taxonomy): domain Eukaryota; kingdom Metazoa; phylum Chordata; class Lepidosauria; order Squamata; family Viperidae; genus Protobothrops; species Protobothrops mucrosquamatus. The sequence goes on along the minus strand of NW_015386594.1, from coordinate 306,782 downwards.
AATACTGCTGCACAAAGTATTGCATTTAAGGTGAAAAACATCTTATTTGCCTTTCCTAGGTCTTAAGGTGCCCTCCGTGAGTTTTTTCCCCACTAAAAATATTTTATTCCTCTAATAGCTTACAAACCAGGGAAAGATGCCTATCCAGTCATTATTGCAACTTCATTGATTGTGAATGTTAATGTAAAGAAGAGATTTTATTACCACAGCATTTCTGCTAAGAATGGCACATGTTCATTGTACATTCAGGCAGTCCTCAACTTATCACAACAGTTGGGACCAGAATTTCCATTGCCCAATGAGACAATTGTTGAGTGAGTTGCACCCAGTTTTATGACCGTTTTTTGCCATGGTTGTTAAGCAAACCACTGCAGTTGACCCTGGAATGCTGCAGCCATAATAAATGCATGTCGGTTGACAAGCATCTGAATTTTGATCACATGACCGTGGGGATGCTGCAACCGTTGTAAGTGTGAGGACTGGTTGTAAGTCACTTTTTTCAGTGCAGTTTTAACTTCGAACAGTCACTAAACTAATGGTTGTAAGTTGAGTACCATCTGTATAATGCTCTTTCAGCTCTTACAATGTCATCAAGCTGAAGATGTTAGCCTATTTACAGTTTCACACATCAATCCTTTCCTACGAGCATTTCCCCCTGCGGTAACCACTGATATTTGTTTCTCTCAGTTTGAGGAGATTCTTCAGCCTTGTCCTGATAATGAAAATATTAATTTTGCCACACGGGGGAGCCTTCAAAGAAAAACTAACTTGGTGAAATTATGGCAGAGTCTTATTATGAGTTTCTTATCATATATATTGTGTTTTCCCCAAAATAAGACCCAACTGGAAAATAAGTCCCAGCATGACTTTTCAGAACACTCATAATATAAGCCCCACCCCAAAAATAAGCCCCAGTTAAGATCGTCAGCCAGATGGATGCATTTAGTACCATATTACCTCGAAAATAAGTCCTAACCAAAAAATAAGCCTTAATGTATCTTTTGGAGCAAAAATTAATACAAGACCCGGGCTTATTTTCAGGGAAACATGGGTGACATAACAAAGCATTATGGTTTCCAGGATCTGTGATGTGGTTACATGTCTCTCTCTCCTTGCAGAGATAGAAAGTACACTATCTCTCTCCCTTCGGAAGTGCTTCGCACAGTATTGTTACATATGTATACCAAATAATCGAAATAAATAATAGATTCTCTCCATTCCTAACTATCTTCCTAAGTTCAGTGGTCAGGGGAAGCTTGAGTGAGTTTGGATTTTTTTCCACTTAGTATCTGGATTTAAGTCCATTCAAGGTTAGAAAATGGTGATGTCATCTATACAAGGATTTTCCCATTTATTTCGGCAGACTGAAATAACCACAATGATTGTTCATGTACTCATGTATTGCAAAATTAAGAATGCTACTATGTACTATTTGGATTGTTTTATGCACCTATGCAATAACAACAAAGATATGGTTTCCTAAAACTGATAATATTTAGCAGTTGTTGCTGCTACTTCCGCAACCTGATCTTAACAGAAGCAATCGATGGCATGCTCCAGAATTCCCAGCTGGAGGGGACTATCCAGGCTAATGGGAAATTCTACAATCCCAGTAAATCTGGAAATGGTCAAATTGGTAAAGACTATCATAGTTGTTCTCCTGAGCACGTAGCTACTTGAAAAGCAATACTACAGTTAGTTCTCAGCTTACAACCACAATTGAGCCAAAACTTTCTGTTGCTTTCTGTTAAGTGAGTTATTCCTCATTTTATGACCTTTTGCCACAGCTGTTAAGCAGATCACTACAGTTGTTAAGTGAATCATGTGGTTGTTAAGGGAATCTGGCTTCACCCATTGACTTTGCTTGTCAGAAACTGACAGAGAAGATTACAAATGGTGATCACAGGACCCCAGGACATATGCCAGTTGCAGCGCATCCAAATTTTGATCATGTGACCATGAGGATGCAGCAATGCTCATAAGTGTGAAAACCATCATAGTCACTTTTTTCAGTGTTGTTGTAACTTCACTGAACAAATGGGTGCAAGTCAAGGGCTACCTGTAGATCCAAACACTGGGAAATCAAAATGGTGGGTCGATTCCAGTAAAACAGCCTTGTCCTTATATAGGAGGCTTGCCAGGAGAAATGCTGACCTGGAAAGCAATTCACCCATCTTTGATTCACCAACCTTGTCTTTGTCCTAGGACAAGGGTCTCCAAAGGTGGCAATTTTAAGACCTGTGGACTTCAACTCCCAGAATTCCTCAGCCAGCCATGGAGAGTTAGAGTCCACAAGTCTTAAAAGTTGCCAAATTTGGAGATCCCTGTCCTAAGATAATTCACACATTGCTTTAAACTATACAGGCTTAGAGATTGGATAAAGATGTGTATTTCTACCCTCCAAGCCAGGGGTCTCCAACTTTTAAGATTTGTGGACTTCAACTCCCAGAATTCCCCAGCCAGCCTTGCTGCAAGCTCATCCCATGAAGGCCTCTTGCTTTTCTTGCCAGTGGTGTCATTCCATTCAGATTTTTCTCTCTTTCTGATTTCTTTGCAGGAACCCCACAAGATATCCCAGGTGACATAGGTGAAATGAATGCCAAACGATGTCGGACCGAAGAAACCCATGTCTGTGAGAAATGCTGTGCTGAGTTCTTTGACCTCATTGAACTCCTCGAGCATAAGAAAAATTGCACTAAAACACCACCTGTCCTCATCATGAATGACAGTGAAGGGGCAGTGCCCTTGGAAGCCTTCCCTGACAGCTCTATGGAGACTTTTCCAACCAGCCAAATGGATGGTAGGCTGGCTGAGGAGAGTCACGTAAAGAGCTGCCCAGCTTCAGCAGAAAAGAGAGAAGAGAAAGCTGGATCCGAACCTTCAGGAATGACATATCTAAAAACAGAGCCCTCTGTTGCCTCCACAACTCAAGGGCTAAGCTTTGTCCCCAAACCCAAAGTACCAAACACTAATGTGACTTTGCAAACTATACATGGCACTAAAGTGGCTGTCAACCAGTGTACCTCAGAGTCTCTGTCTCCCTCCGTGGCTGGCCTCAGTGCCATCCCAATGATCCTGGAGCAGTTGATGTGCCTACAGCAGCAGCAACTCCAGCAACTCCAGCTGACGGAGCAGATCCGCATCCAAATTGCCATGATGGCCCCCCATATCCTACATCCCTCAGTTGCTGCTGCAGAACCCCTCAAAGCTTTGGGGGCTCATATGTCCCAGCAGCTGTCAGCTGCTGTTGCTTTAATTGGACAGAAAGCTGGGAATCCAAGCCTATCCTTGGAATCCTTGAAGCAAGGCAAACTACCTCATCCTAATATTGGTATTCCGACAACCGTCTCGGTGGCCGGTGGGCTTGCTCCTGCCCTCTCTTTGAAGCCCGATGTAAGTCGAAGCTTGCCAGGTTCTATGTCTCGCTTCCTGAGCCCTTTGCTACCTCAATCTTCCAGCTCGGCCATCTTCCAGAATCCCCTTACCATTGTCTCCCCAGCCATCGACCCCTCAAAGAAGGGGAAAGGGAAAGTAGCAAATGTGAGTGTCTCTGAAAGTAAACCAAGCCAGGAGGAGTCCTTCTTCAAACACAAGTGCAAGTTTTGCGGCAAAATCTTTGGCAACGACAGCGCTCTGCAAATTCACCTCCGTTCTCACACTGGGGAGAGGCCCTACAAGTGCAACATTTGTGGCAATCGTTTCACCACCAAAGGCAACCTGAAAGTGCATTTCCAGCGGCATAAAGAGAAGTACCCTCACATCAAAATGAATCCGTACCCTGTGCCTGAACACCTAGATAATGTGCCCACCAGCACTGGCATACCTTACGGGATGTCTGTCCCACTAGATGAATCTAATCTTATTGTGGATTCCAAGCCTATTCTGACCACCCTGCCTGGCTCCGTAGGCTCTGCCTTGCCACCAAACACTTCCAACCCCACAAGTAGCAAGGATCCTTTTACCAGCACACTTCTAAGTGATGTCCAGCCAGAAAGTGAAGGAGATTCTTCATCAGGTTCGGCCAGTCATGAATCAGGAGCTGAGCTGAACCAGAGCTCTCCGCAGGCTGGCTGCAGTGGGAGTGCTTTCCACGGATGCCGGGTTGGTGAGCAAGGCTCTGAAACAACAAAGCTCCAGCAGTTGGTGGAGAACATTGACAAAGCCACCACTGACCCCAATGAGTGCTTGATCTGCCATAGAGTTCTCAGTTGCCAGAGCTCCCTCAAAATGCATTACCGCACTCACACGGGCGAGAGGCCCTTCAAGTGCAAGTTTTGTGGCCGTGCTTTTTCCACCAAAGGCAACCTCAAAACACACTATGGTGTGCACCGAGCAAATACTCCCCTGAAGATGCAGCACTCCTGTCCTATCTGCCAAAAGAAATTTACAAATGCAGTGGTGCTGCAGCAACACATTCGTATGCATATGGGAGGGCAGATCCCCAATACCCCAGTGGTAGAAACCCTCCATGATAATAACGACATGGAGGCTACTTCAGCTGAGAACAATGGAGATCCCTGTTGCTTAGAGAGCAATGAAAGCATGGAAATGGATGGAGACTTGGAATCACCAAACGGCCCAAACCATTCTTCTAAATCTTGCAATGCTCAAGCTGATCCATCAACATCTGTTCGTTCCAGTATTTCAGCTCTAGAAAACCAGATGAAAATGGTGAATTCGGCTTTGACTTTGCAGCGGCAAAGTAGTTTGAAATCGAGTGATAATGGTTCTGCAGAGAGTGACGGCATGACCAATGATTCTTCCTCAGTGGCAGGTGATCTGGACTATCAGAATGGTAGCCGTAGCCCCATCACCTCTGAATCAGCTTCCTTCCTGGCTATGTCTCCAACGAACAGTCAAGCAGAGAGCACCAGATCAAAATCACCATGTTTTGGTATCCAAGAAGACGGAATAGTGGGAAGCAAGGTTGAAGGTTCTGAGGTCACGCCTACAGAAAGAGAACGGGCTTTGGATCTAACATATGGCAACATTGGTCGAAAAGTGATTAAAGAGGAACCTGGGTTATACTTCACAAATGGAGAATATGGTGAGTCACTTTAATGGAAAGCAAAAAACCTAGCGGTTATTGTGAAATTGATTCACTTTTTAATACATGGATAGTGTTAAATGTTTGTAGTCTATGTTAGGACAGCCAACCTCCCAGATTAGAAAGTTTTAGTTCTAGCTATCACTATAGAGCTGGAAGGGACCTTGGAGGTCTTCCAGTCCAGCCCTCTGCTCAAGCAGGAGACCCTATACCATTTCAGACAAGTGACTGTCCAGTCTCTTCTTAAAAACCTCTAGTGATGAAGCAATCACGATTTCTGGAGGCAAGTTGTTCCACTGGTTAATTGTCCTCACTGTTAAGAAGTTTCTCCTTAATTCCAGGTTGCTTCCATTCTTGTTCATAAATCTGAGTTCTGTTCACCACCCCATCTGCCATATTTTTTTCTCTAGTATCTAGTACTTGAGGAATATTGACTGTGAAAAATGGCACCTACCTATCTGATCAAAATCAATTGTTCTTGAAACCTAAGAAAAACTCCATAGCTCTCATCAAAGAGGTGAGATCGTAATCAGTAGCTATCTTGTTTGCATGGCTGTATTGTTCCCTTCCTTCTCATGTTCTCTGCCATGATTTTCAAGGGCAGCAATATTAAATCTGAAGTCAGTCTAGCTAGACAAAGTATAATACAGAATTCACTTTATGAAAGGCAAGTAAATGTGAATTAATTTCCTAGACAAGAAAACTATTTCCAGTTTTCTTTTACATCTTATTACTTAAAATCACTTAAAATTAAACCCATGGCTTTGGAACAAGTGGGAAAGTACTGCTGCTCAACTTGATACGTCGCTGTTTTGAATTATTAACTCCAATTTTTCCTGATGGGATGGGAGCTGTGATCACATTATCCAAACAACATCCTGTTGAAGGCTGAGGTCGTACTAAATGATACAGAGTTATAAATCAAAGTAGGAATCTTGTCTTTTTTCTGAAGGAGAATCTTTTATGCATCACCAAAAGAGGAAATGCATCCACCCCAAAAGAGCAAAAGCAGACTCTGAAATGTATGGGCTGTAATTTATTCACCATGTTCTAATGTTTAATACCAAGTTGAGGGAGATGTTGATCTGTTCACCAGTTGCATCTGGCATTTGGCTGCTAAATACTTATGGCTAATTGCTGTTCTCTCTTTAACTAGACTTACCTGGCAGGCAGCCCTTCAAATAAAGAATAACAGCCTTGCTAACAGAAAATTGTTCTCTGTAAAATAGGATATATAGCTATTCTTCTTTCCTCTAACCTATACAGTTTGTTTGGTAGCTAATACTCATACCTGGAAAATCTATGTTCTTCAGTGTAAACAGTGACTGGGTTCATATAGCATATTAAGCCATGATGAGGTTTGTTTGATTTTGATTTAGACCAATGTGTGAACTTAACAATTATGGATTGTTGATAAGTCAATAGTATCTATTCAACTAACTATAATCAAGCAAACTATGATTTAGCATGATGTGTGAACTAGATTGTGTTAAGATTTGATTCAAAGTTTGAATTTCCATTAGAACCGATTTTTCTGAGTAAGTTCATTGATTCATATCAAATGGTCAGATTCAATTAGGTGCTTCTAACTAAGTTCAATTAGTTTTAAAACCTGTTCAGAAAATGAATTTGTAGTGAAGTTTTGAATCCATTTGATTTTTTAATTTGAACTGAATCTTGGTGCACCCAACCGGACCCTCTAGTGTGAACCCAGTAATTGCCTGTTGAAAATAAGAGGTGAATGGACTTTTGAGTGGGTCCACTTATTTAAAAAAAATGACACATAAATACAAATTATTAGCTCATTTACTTTCTCCTACCCCACCCCCTTCCCATCTTTCTCCAGCTTTTCTCGAACAGCTGGAATGGTTCATGAGAATTCCAGCCAGGGAAAAAATATCTGGCCAAAATTATAGTTGTAAAATTGAGCAGATTTTGTTTGCCATCTATTATGCTGAGGTGATGGAACTTCATGGCTGGCTGGCACAGCCTCCCTAATCCTACCCATAACTGAGTTAAGACCCTGAAAGAAAGTGACTTATGACTTATTCCTTGCACTTTTGATGGTTGCAGCATCTGATCAAATTCTGAGCATTTGGCAAAACTGGCATATATTTACCACAGTGGCAGCATCCCTGGATCTCGTGATTGCCCTTTGCAACTTTCCCAGTCGGGCTTCCGACAAGCAAAGTCAATGGGGGAAGCTAGATTCACTTAACCATGTGACTTTCTTACCAACTGCAGCAAAATTGGGCATGACTCGATTAACGGCCACATTGCTTAGCGATGGAAATTCTGGTTCCAATTATGGTTGTACATCAAGGATTATCTAGATACACCCCAAGTCTTCACCCCACAAATTCCTAATTATTTTCATCTCCATCAGCTCTTTTCTATTCTCAATATGACTTGTTCATATTCACTCCATTGTTTGTTTTCAATAATAAAATTGGGCGTGGAGGATTTTTATGACACTCGTAGTGTAAGCAACGCATCGACACACCCTTATCTTTTTTTGTTCTTCAGGCCGGAGCAGCATCCACCCATCATTTATCAGAGCACCACCGGCCCTCATAAAAATGGAGATGTCCAGCGATCGCCCCATTAGCACCAGCCATTTTATTACCCCTCCTGCATTGTCACCCAGCGTGCCTCCTCTTCTGGTGCCACCCCATCGCCGTACTGCTAAGCAGCATATCTGCATTACCTGTGGCAAGAACTTCTCTTCAGCAAGTGCTCTTCAGATCCACGAGCGGACTCACACAGGGGAAAAGCCATTTGCATGCACCATCTGTGGAAGAGCTTTTACCACAAAGGGGAATCTCAAGGTGAGCAATTTGAAGGCAATGATATGTATGTCCAGCTCCTTGTTCACTAGGGGCCTTAGCATTTAGAGCAAGAAGGCTTGGTTGTTGTAGATATTACAGGATGATATCCCATATTCATGAGATGTTCTCATCTCTTGTGATGGACTCATGCCAGTGCCTCCTTTCTCTTTAATTGCATACCCGCAATTAAAGGACATATGGGAGAGTTACAGGTTAGGGACAGGCAACATTTTTTCTGCGGAGGTTACGTGTTACATGTCCTTGGATAATGGATAAGACGTATGTGATAGTAGGGCTACAAGCTACCAAGACAGAGGCAGAAGTGGGTGGGGATACTCCTTTTCTCTCTCTTTCAATTGGGTAAGAGATATTTAGCTATCTCCAGAGATCTGAATTGCAGAGGGACCTTCAAACCAGCCTCGGGGCCATTAGTTGCTTACCAGATACACTTCTCTCCAGAACAAAACTCTGGAATGGTAGAAATTGAGAGAGGGAGTTTTTCTCAAGATGTCGTGGTAGCCATTGTTCCTGAGCAGGGATTTGAATCTTGCATTTCCATTCAAACTTCTAGTTCTTCCAGTTTTTGCCCAGATTCATACCCACAGAAGTATAATTTTGACAATCTTTTCCCTAAGGTCCATGTTGGAACCCACATGTGGAACAATTCTGCCAGACGCGGAAGAAGACTGTCCATTGATAACCCCATGGCTTTGCTTGGCAATGATTCAAAGAAGGTATCAGAAATGTTCCCTAAAGATGCAGTGACGCCTTCAGTGAGCCTTGATCCATCAGCATGGAACCAGTATGCTGCAGTGCTCAGTAATGGCTTAGCCATGAAAACCAATGAGATTTCTGTGATCCAAAGTGGAGGCATTCGTTCTCTTCCAACCACCATTGGGGGAAGTCCAGCGATCAATGTAGCAATGAATTCTGCCACCGTTTCCAAGATGGATAGTTCCCAGGCTGTGATTGGTTCAGAGATGGAGAAAACGAGCAGCATGGCTGAAGACAATGTGCCAAAGCATCAATTCCCTCACTTCATAGAGGAGAACAAAATTGCTGTTAATTGAAAACCAGAAAGCTTGAAAGGTGGCAGGATGGATTTTTAAAAATCACTATCGGAGTATATATATCTATATATTTTTAAGAGATGACACCGCAAGTATCCTTATTTTCTTATTGACGTGCAAAGATTCTAAGGCTGTCTTTGGAAGAGTTGCCCAGAGTACAATCATGACCATGTTTTGCTCAAAACAAAAGTGAAGCCAGTTTAGGATCCTTCTTTTTCTATGCGGGTCTTACAAGATACTTCTTACATGGGAAACATAAACCTGCAAAACCTTCGATGTTTTACAATGTGAAATTCCAAAGGTTGTAACATTTACCTCTTCTTTTTGTTTGCTTATTTGTATTTTGTTGAGATGGCTTACGTAGAAACCATTTGGGGGATTTGAGCAGAATAGAAGCAAATCCCTTGATATTTGGAACGACAAGGGGAAATGGCACTCATGGAATTCGTGACTGATAACGTGGAAAGTAATTATGCGGGTAAATATCCTAGAATGCCATCCTTTGGAGGGGTTCCCTTTTTCGTTTGTTTGTTTGTGAGTTTTTCCATTTGATCCGGTTTTGAATGTAGTAGTGTTATGATGCCTGTTGGATGTGAGAATCTGACATACACAGAAGAACGTTGTTTAAAAACCAGAACTGAATGTTTAAACAGGCACATTCTGTTGTCCATTGTACACCTTAAATGCTCTGTATTGATTACTGCTGCTTATTTAAAGACTACATCATTGTACATGCACCACCTACAGTGCCAAAAAGCTGACTCTTCGTGGCTGTGTGTTGCTTTCCTCCTACCCATCCCAACATGCAGACAGAGGCATACTGTTGAAGGGAAATCAAATCCTAGCAAGGCTGAGTTTTTGCTATTTCTGCAGTTTCTCTTCAGAATCTCAGGTGATGACATTTGGAAGCGGATCCCTTAGTGAATGGAATCCTTCCCCACGTTTGTTCTGTCTCAGCCACTGTTCCTCACCTCCCCTTTATGGAAGGGAGTCTGCCTAAATCTGTATTTAAAATGAAGTAGGTGTTTCATCTGTCTTTGTGTATGCGAGACGACATTTCCACTTTAGCAATTCAGGGCTGCAATCCAGCAAGACGTATGTATACCTGTGTGAGTTTTGACTTCTCATACAGCAAGACTGAATCATTTCTATCTTTCCAGAGAAGGGGACTTTGGGACAACCCTACATTTCCTTTGGACTTTTATCTATTTGTAGTTCTTAGGGGAGAAAGCCTGGAATAAAATCACAATGTGGCATTTGTACTGTATGAAGGTTACTGGAATGGTCTTCTGGATTCTAAGTTATCTACCTCATTATTATTTGTATTATTAATTTGTTTATGGTAGTGTTAAGTTCTATTTTTCTAGACAATAACCACTGTGTCGAACTTGAGATCCAAACAAACTACTGTGCACTATTTCAAGCCAAAATAAGATATGCTTGTAGGGATATTTGAAGATGTTTAGAAGTGTGTGTGTCATGGAGTGGAGGGAAGTTGTGTTTAGTTCACCCACCTCCATTCTCTTTTCATCAGCAGGATCTGCCTGTGTGTTAGCTGCATTGGAAAACTGAACAAAGATTTGGTATTAACAGGACTTGAATGAAAATGTGTCTTTTTCCAACTTCAAAGTCCAGCTTCGCTCATGCAGAAGGTCTATGAAACAATTTGGATGTAGTAATAATAGTTTTTTAAAACAAAAGCAAAAGCAAAAACCAATGTGGTTGCACCTGAACTATTGTATCTGTGTATGTCTCCAGTTATATTTTTTTTTATTATTATAATTTGTTTAGGATCAGTTTTTGCCAAGTTGTGCCTTTCCATCTGGACTTTGTAAAGTAAGAACACAAACTGTTTACACTGTAAAATGGATCTTGTTACGTGGAACATGCCAAAGGTGCATCCTGAGAATAATCTCTCTTTCTGCATTGTGAATGTTTGGACAATTTAAGCAATTCTGCATAGGATTATATTTTGTTTGTTTATTTGGACTATCTACTGATGCATTTTTGTTGATATGAGAATAAATCTGTGATAATTTTTTCACATGATGCATCCAAACCTTCATTTTTGGTACATGACCATATCCAGTTCACTAGAGAAACTTCTATTGCTGGGCTATATGCATTTAAAAAAAAAAAATAATAATCTTAAAATCTACATGCTGCCGTTCTCATTTTTTTTGCTTTATGTGGTTTACAAATATTTATACCCAATATAAATATAATCAAAACTCAAAACATGTAAAAGGCATTACAAATGTTCTAAGCCTCCTAAAGTGTATCAAGGATAGGGCAGGCTCAAATCCACAACCTGGGTCCCAGCATGAAAAGACACAATTAGCTGTTGATGTTAAATGAATCTCTGACAGGAACTGCAAAAATAATTCAATAATGTCTGTAACATGGGAGGGACTTTCCAGGCATAGAGAGTCTTGGAAAAGAGTTTGATCCCAAGCTATTAAAGCTTGATCCATCATAATGAGGGCCTTGAGTTTTGTTCAAAAGTTTCAGCAGAGGAATGATGACAAACATGCATGACTATATTGTTATGCAAATGCTACAATTTATATACTTGGGACACAAGTATGGGAAGGTGATATTTGGGTGATGATGTGATTGTGCACACATCATCAAGCTTTGTGATATGATGCTGCTGCAAAGCATTTCAAAGGGTGATGTGGGACCCTATTTACCACTACAGCCTGCCCGTTCTAGTTCAGGTTGTCAACAAGACCACCCTATAAAGAAGGGTTGAGATAACCAGCTTGTGTCACACTGATGCCAATCAGCCAACCTTGATAAAAGCCACTATTAACACACCACTGTCATCAGGTTGTCCAGCATCAGTGCTGGATTTAAGAGTTTGGCTCCCAAACTACAGATCAGATATTTCTACAAAACCATGAACCCAAGCCCTGGAACCAGCTATAGTTCTCTCTTAAAGAAATTCAACTTCAGATTGTTCTCTCACCTTCAGTTTTTCTAATCCAAAAATACAAATTTCCATTTTAAATGAACGAAGGAATTCCTTTTCCCCAGACTTATTCTTGTCTGCCAAAACCAAGCTTTAAAAAGCCTCCCAGTCCCATTTGTAGGATGTTTTTGGAAAAAGTCAGTGAAAATTACCTTGGAGAAACTTGGCATAGTCTTTAATAAAATGTAAATAAACTTCTGTGCCTTTGATGAATAGAGGACAAGCTATTACCAAGTGATTGGATATAATTGACAGTATGTGGAACAAATAGAATAAACTCTAGCACTGACCAGAAATGAATATCCTAAAGAACTCCTTTTTCCTGTGGCAGCTGGAAGCAGAAACTTTCAACCTTGCTTTTTAGGGGATATTTGGCTTGAATGCTTACTATACCAAAACAAAGTGTTACTATGCTTTACCCAAGTCTAGAGGAGAACTTTCTGTCCCCAACCATCTCCCACAACATCTGTTGGGGTGAATGTGTCCTTCCAAACTCCTGCTAGTCTTGGGGGTATTTTCCCGAGTCCATATAACACACTAATGTATCATTATCAAGATGCCCTACAGCCTTTTCACAAAAGCCCCAGTGACCATGTAAGCTGCGTTGTAGTTTGTTTGCAAATGTTGAGAGTTTTATGAAGGGTTTTATTAAATGGTATGTTTAAAGGATATCTACGACCACCTTGTACTGGAAAGGGGAGAGATGAGGAAAAATAACAAAGCCATCCCAGCATATCAGAGCACAGGTGCTTACAGCTTATTACAGTCTACAAGTGATTAATTAAGCAATTATTTGCAGTACACTTGCCTGCGTTTGGATACAGAGATAAGATAACGGTGCCATGTGTCGATTTTAAGCATGCGTGACACTGTTGTACTGCTAATAATTCCAGTTTGGATACCCAAAATTGTACTTGTATTTCAGTTTAATGCACATTCTGTCCAACAGTTGAATACTTTTCTTTTCATAAAAGTGGGCAAACAGCTGGCTCTTACATTTCTTCGTAGCTGCTCTATTTTAGGAGATGGGCAAAATAGGACTCGGTTTGTGGATGAAGGACATGTACTTTGTTTCTCAGAAATGACAGAATTGCAAGCAGTTTGTGAATTAGTCTGCTCTGGAGTGGAGGATTGACTGAGTTTTTAGTAGTAAGGAAGAGGAGGGCCAACCAAATCCTTTGGAATGTACAAGAGTGCACGTAAAATATCACTTGTCAGCTCATTAGGATAGCCATGCCTTTTTTTCCATGGCTTTCAGGCTTAGAATGCAATTTTGGGAGTTACAGAAAGTCCTCAACTTACAACCATTTGTTTAGTGACCAAAGTTACAAAGTGACTTATGACCATTTTTCACACTTATAACCATTGCAGCATTCCCAAAGTCACATGATCAAAACTTGGGACACTTGGCAACTGGCATGTATTTATGACGGTTGCAGTGTCCCAGGGTTATGTGATCCCCTTTTGCGACCTTCTGACAAGGAGAGTCAATGGGGAAGCCAGATTCACTTAACAACTGTGTTACTAACTTAGCCACTGCAGGGATTCCTTTTGTAACTGTGGCAAGAAAGATCGTAAAATGGGGCAAAACTCACTTAACAACTATCTTGCTTAGCAACAGAATTTTTGAGCTCAGTTGTGGTTGTAAGTCGAGAAGTACCGGTACTCCTATTTGTCTCTTGGGGAAAAAGAAAAAAGTACAGGCATACCAAAATGACTAGACTAGAGCACTGAAGGAGAACGTCAGCCTGGAAAAGGTGTCGCTGCTTTAACAATCCAAAAAGAAGTACTTCCACATGCTCCAAGGGATCCCTTTTGAATAATTACCTAATGAATACTAGATAACCCGTGCCTCATTGAATCATTGTTTCAGAGTTATTTCCTTACCTAAAAAGAGAAACAGAATGACCAAGGGCAGGAACAAAAAGCAGTAGGAGCAAGAGCGATTTCTAACTTCCTGCCAACTTTCGCACGGAGTTTCCTTGTGGGAATCTGGCAGGCAGCATCAGAAATCTTCCATTCCCTGTGTGCTGTCATCCACACAGCAGAAGGTAAATGGCTACTGCTGTGTGGGTGAAGAGGGCATGACGGATTTTGAGGCTGAATGTTGTAAATGAAGATCACATGACCACAGCAGCAATGCAGCAGCCAGTAGCACTGGAGCAGCCACAACGTTGCCAAATTTCATTCTCTTGGGAGCCGTGGGTCCTGGATTTTGGACACATTGGTTCAAAAATTGTTGCCCTATGATGGCCCATTTTGTCCAGTTAAAGGTCATGACAATGAGATGTTCATGTACAAGCAGTAAATGGTGCATGTAACCAGTGATGGGATTCAGCCAGTTCACACCACTTCGGCAGAACTGGTAGCTAATTATTTGTTGCCCAGGCCCAGAATGGACTTCTGGAAGTGGCATCCACACAGAGAACCGGTTGTTCACATATTTGAATCCCACCACTGCATGTAATTAATAAAATGGCCATATGAAGCTTGAGTTTCCTTTATATGTACTCCTTATACTGTCCCAAATCAGGCTAGGCCTGCCTGCTCCCTTTATATGGGATCATTTCAAGAACTAAGCCAGCAATTTACTGGCTCTACATTAATAAAACTATTGAATATCAGCTTTAAACTGGTTTCTGGGAGGTTGCAGAGTGGAAACAGACTCAAAACCTCATTGTGTAAGAAACTCTTTCTGTAATACAATGAAATGCAAGCAGTTCCAGAGAGGGCTTTTATTTTAAATCCTGTTTCATAATTAGCCAAAAGTTATGGAGCATCAAGACACAACTCTCTCCCATCTGGAAACCTTCCATATTTTCCCTCACCTTATTTGTTGCCAGCATAAAATGCATAATGGAGGAAAAGATGGAATAGTCACAGGATGTCTTTACATTGGTAATAATGAAAGCTTTCCATTTGAAATCACCTGCAGGGCTGCAAAGGAGAAATCCCATTGAAATGGTCCCTTGCACAAAAAATAAAATCTGTGTAAGACAGAAGTTAGCTGTCAGCCATGCCAGACTTTTTCTCAAGGAGGTGTTTTTTTTCCCCTTTGCATTTCTAACATACAAGCAGAGTTACAATAACTGTATTAACTTTCTGGAATTAAAAGTGGGTTTGTCAGTTCTGCTGTTGCAACATTCTGTGTCTTAATTTCATGCATGCATCAACCGACTTTTACCAACAAGTTATATCCTCACTTATATTGGGACAGCAACTTCCCAAATTTGAAACTGCTATGGCCAAAACACAAGCACATCCTGTATAGCTACATTTTATGCTGATTCTTGGACCGAAGACTTCTCAAAACCATTTCCCTAAGATTATGCAACCAAGGCAGAGAAATTGGGGGGGGGGGAAATAATAGGTATTGTCAAATTGGTGCTTTCTGGATGTTTTAGACTTCACGTTAGTCCTACGTAGCACAGACAATGAGAAAATATTATGGCAGTTGCAGCACGGAAGTCTCTGGAGGATCCAAGGTCTCTGTAGAGGCAGACTTTCTGCCACACTTTTGAAATATTATTGTATTTATTGGCCATGAAGAAAAACATTGGATCATGTTTCTTGAAGGGCAGGAGTTGAATTTGTTTTCTGCATGTTACAGTTTGATTCTCATAAACCCCAACCAGCATGATCAAAGGGGAGGGATGGCATAATTTTGTTGTGCAGTATAGTACACTTTGTACTGTAAATGTATAGAAGGAACATTCTTCTGAGAGAAACTTACACTTATGCTTGGGAATGGGAAGATCAGAAAGAAATGTAGTGTAGGACGTATGGAGAACAGAAAGCCAAAAATATTCTAAATAATAGAGAAAACCAAAGAACACCAAAAATGAATCCATATGTTGATTATAAAAGGGCCTTTGAAGAACAAATCAAGCTTTTGAATGTCTTAAGAAGAATGGGAATCCCAGAACATCTTATTGTCTTGATACAAAACATATATACGGGATAGGAAGTCACAACTCAGACCAAACATGGCAAAAGAGACTGGCTCCAAATTTCCAGTGAGATAAGGCTGTATATTCTTGCTTTATTTATTTGACCTATATGCAGAATATATATTGAGACAGGCTAGATTGGAAGAAAATGTTTTTAAAATTGCAAGAAGAAAATCACTGGAAAATTGATGACAATACTCTGACTGCTGAAAATGTAGATGATCTATAAGTTCCAGTAAGGAAAGTCAAAAGGCACAGTGAAAAAAAAGATTCAAGAAAACCAAACGAATGACAGATTCAGCAACCAATCTAGAACTGACAATGAGGATACTGAAATGGTGGATATTGTCTGTCTTTTAGTGTTGATGATTCACCTTTGAGAATCTTGAAGGAACCAGTTAGAAGCAGATCATCTAACACAGGGGTCCCCAACCCCCGGCACCAGGCCGCGACATACCAGCAACCAGGCTATGCAAACAAGTGAAGCCCCATCCGTTGGATGCAGGCAGCACACAAAACCATGCCCTTCTGGTCCACAGAAAAATCTTTCTCCACGGAACCGGTCCCTGGTGCACCAAAGGTTGGGGGCCTCTGATCTAACAGAAGGCCTAGCTACACGAACTTAATGGCAAATAATTAAAAATCTTGCTGCATAGAATTGTATTTGCCCAACATTGGAAAAATGAAAATTTACCAACTGAAGAAGTATTAAGAAAATTTTAGAATGTGCAGAAATGGACAGATTGACTTTAAAGATAAAAGAGAAAGAAGAGTCAGTGTATTTTAGAACATGGGATAATTTCTATCAATGGCTAGAAACATGAGTTAGAGAGAAAGGAATGTGATATGTAACTTTGAATATATATTAGTAAGAAGAAGACTATTGAGTGATTAATTAACATATTGTTTATGATAATTAACTATTATCTATTATTTTTTGTTAAAAACATGAACCCAGACATTATGCTGTTTGCTAAATATTGAGAATGTTATTTGGAAAAACCCTAACCCCAACCCCAACCCTAATCCTAACCCAAATCCCAACCCCAATCCCGATCCCACCTCATTCCTAACCCTATAAAAACTAATAAGATTTATACAAAAAGAAAATCTTGCTGCATGACCACTTTTGCTTCAGCACATGGGCGCTTATATTCTGCTTCTTCAAGATTGGTAAGTTGTCCAGGTCACATGTAGGCAAGTGTTCTTAAATCATGATACTTCTACCTCCATGTTTGATATTTGGAAGGAGGTTCTTATTATGAATAACGTTTTGGTAAACATATCTGGAAGCTCATTCAAGTGCTTAATGGCACATTTGAGTTAAGCATCAATAGTTTTAGTGAACCATTATTTCCATCTTACTACTTTTTGATGAATTTTAACCCTAGTACTTCCAATAGTGAAACTATGGCAAGACTCAGATGTTCTGAGATTCTCCATAAGGAACATCATTGCCTTTTTCCTGGATGCTTTTTTAAACAATTTCCTAGTTTATCTCCCCAAATTTGGAGCCTTTCTGCAAAGCTTTGATGACTAAACAATGCAGAGCATTAATTATGAAGTTGTTGTTCCTGGTAAGTGAGGGGAGATTGCTGAATTACAAATGGTGGGTTACTGGATATTTACTGAAGTATTGATTTGGCAATTATATTGTTCATTCTGTTAGGTTTACTGGATTGGAATTAAGCCCCTCAGAACCATTATAACTGAAACAGTATACAAAGCTTAGTAATAAATAAATACATCTACATGCTGTGACTTTCTGGTGGTTTCCCATCTAAATATAACCAATCCCAACTCTGATTAGATTATTCATTATCAGCAAGGTTATCTCAGTGCTATCCCCCATGATCTAGCCCTCAATATGTATGGTTTGGGATTGCAAACCAAAAATCAGTGCGTGGGGAATGGAATCGTTAAAACAAATATCTTGGGCTGTATATTAATGATCTGAATATAAAGCCAAGTCGATGGCCAGTAAGAGCTCACTGAGAGGGTAGGTTAGTGAACAGAAGCAACATCTCCTCTGAAAGCACCAGGAAGCCACAGAAAGGAAGGTGAGAGATGGATTTAGCAAGGAGGAATGATGACCCCAGAGTGAAAAGAAGGGCTAGAGGGGAACATGATAGCAGTATTCCAGTATTTGAGAAGCTGCCACAAAGAGGAAGGGGTCAGTTTATTTTCCAAAGCACCTGAAGGCAGGACAAGAAACAATGGATGGAAATTAATCAAGGAGAGAAGCAACCTGGAATTAAGGAGAAACTTCCTAACAGTGAGGATAATTAACCAGTGGAACAGCTTGCCTTCAGACGTTGTGGGTGCTTCATCATTGGAGGTTTTCTAAGAAGAGACTGGACAATCACTTGTCTGAAATGGTATAGGGCAGGGGTAGGCAACCTTGGCTCTTTTATGGCTCGTGGACTTCAACTCCCAGAATTCCTGAGCCAGCATAGCTGGCTCAGGAATTCTGGGAGTTGAAGTCCACGAGCCATAAAAGAGCCAAGGTTGCCTACCCCTGGTATAGGGTCTCCTGCTTGAGCAGGGGTCTGGATTAGAAGACCTCCTTTCCAGATTTATTCTGGATTCTGAATATTTCAGTCTTGAAAGGCCACTGTAAATTCCTCGACAAGAACTGCACAGCCTTAAGAGCAGAGTGGCGGGAAGGATGAGAGAGGGAGGGAGAAATTACAGGCAAGAAACGCAGCTGGGGAGGGGTCACTCTCCGCAAGCAACGAGGAAAGGCACCGTGGCTTGGAGATGACCAGCAAACGGCCCTCGCCCACTTCACACACCCGGCTCGGTGGGCTCCGGGGGGAGGGGACGCCGCCAGCGGCGTGAGAGTCCACGTTACCTGCGCGGCGCCGCCCAGCCCCCAGCCCGCCCGGTTTCGGCAGGCAGCGGCAGGCGCTCTCCTAGCAGCGGGGAGAGGCTGGGCCGGGCCAGGCGAAGCTGGCGAGAAGCCGAACCCGCTTTGCGCTCCTCCCCTGCCCGCGTTCAGCACGGCTGCCGCGGTCATGACCGATAACATCCCCTTGCAGCCGGTCAGGCAGAAGAAGCGGATGGACAACAAGCACCACGGCGGGTAAGTCGGCGCCCTTCCTCCCTCCCTCCGACGTTCTCCCCAGGGCGGGGGCCGGGCCTCCCCTTCCCCATTCAAGCTTCGCCTTTTCCGCGCCAAGGCAGACCCGCTCCCGGAGCAAGCTTCAGCCTTGGCTGCGGGCGCGCCGCCCCGGTTTGATTCCCATTCCCTAATAGAGGCTCTTTCGCTCGCCCACTCCACCCGGAGGTTGCTACTTCTGGGACTGCTTTAGGGGGGGGGGGGGAAACGCCGCTGTTCTGTGCCGGGCCTGCCGATTCGGCTGCAGCAACGGCGACTCCCGAGTTTCCGAACCGGCCAAATTCCAACAACGGAGGGATCTTTTTTCCGTGGCCGATTCCTAAATTGCTCTACAGAAAAAAGCGTCTTCCTTTTCCTGGCAGCCTCGCCCGAGCCTGGACCGTTTCCCCCACCTTTCTTCCTCCCCTGCCTGTTGTAAACACCCGTTTCGGCACCGCCTCGGTGGCCAGAAACGTTCCCCTCGCCTTGGGAAGAGCCCAGTTGGCTTAGAAAGAGCAATAGACCGGGGAAAAGTCTTGTGCGGGTCCCGGAGCCGGAATGGGCAGCAGGAACTGACAGGTTGATTCTGACGCCATTTGTAGGTGGCACGCCCAGGCAGAGGCTGCCATTCCAGTCTCAGCAACCTGGACGAGGAAGGGAAGGAGGGAGAGGAGGAGACGGCTCTAGCCGGCAGTGGCCTTCTCTGGAGCCAAGCTCGGAAGGGAAAAAAAAAGGAAGGAGGCATCTCTTTGTAGATAGTCTCCCTACAACCAGGAGAAAGCAATAGGGAATTGCACCAAATATTGAATTTAGGGTGGGTGGCTCCGCCCCTTTTCGTTATTAGGCAGCTCAGCATGTAAACTTTGGGCTGGTTCTCTTTAATCGTTGGTATAAGTCTAGTCAGCAGGGGTAGGCAACCTTGGCTCTTTTATGACTCGTGGACTTCAACTCCCAGAATTCCTGAGCCAGCACAGCTGGCTCAGGAATTCTGGGAGTTGAAGTCCACGAGTCATAAAAGAGCCAAGGTTGCCTACCCCTGGTCTAGTGTATCTTCTGGAATAATCCTTCCAGAGGTATTCTGCATTAGGCTGAACTTGTTCCATCCAAAATGCTTTCTTTTCCCTCCCAGAAATGTCTTCCTTAGTGGCGGATTTCTAGAAGGTTTACTGTATAAAATTATAATTGTCCATCAGGAACACCTGACCTACAATTTTCTTTTGACCCAGCTACTGGATATTTCGTGCCTTTGAAATTCCTTTTGAAGCTGCAAATGAAAGAGCATGTTTCTTTCCTAGTCAGTTTCTCTGATTTCTTTGTGTAGCAAGCCTGAATTTCAAGTCATTATAACTCTGAGCTTCAAGAATAATGTATACTTCCTGGGAGACGCCTCTTTTGTTTCTAAGTCAGTGTGAACCATTTGTTGTCAAGCACATTTTATGAGCCCATTATTTGCATCATGAGGAAAAGAGAGACCTAGAGAGTGAAATGTAAAACAGAAGAATGTTGAATGCTTCCTACAATCTATAAATGGTAGAACACCAGGTTTCATATGCATAAAAATGTCTATTTCGTTCATTAATGATTCTGCTCCTTATGGAGAAAAAAAGTATTTAAAGCCACGTAACCACTTCTTGCATGGAATTAAAAGATATAAATCATTCACAGTAAACAGGTGTGTTATGTATGTTCAAATATATAGGACTGTATTAAATGCACAATTTATGAGTTGAAAGTTCTAAGCTGTTCAGGTTTTGCACATAAAAAGTATCAACAAGATTCAGTCCAAAAAGCAAAGGGCAAATCTGTGCAAAAGGTAAGGTTTCTTTCAAATCAAGCACAACTCCTGATAGTGGATATTTTATCATCCCTGTATGTTTTTCTTGGCTGGCTTACAAAAGTAGTTTGGCATTGCCTATTGCTGGAATGTATAAATGAGGTAGAAATGTAAAAAGATGTGGCTGCTTCATTTGTGCTTCATTGTCCTCCTGAACATCTTTTTGAAATAAAGTTCAAAGCAATGTACAATTAGAAATTAATACATTCCTGTTTTATTCATTTTTGGACAGGCACGGACAAACTTTATATATTCTTAAAACCTTCCCCTGCCCCACTTCAAATAACCATTGCTGAATGAGGAGTGAGAAATGAAGGGTGGCCCCTACAAGAAATATGTAAATTAGTTTAAGAAATCATTGTGGGAGAAATGATTACCCTCTCCATTCAGAAATACAAGAGTCATTTCTTATATATTGTACATACTGTATATATGCACACATATATAAATACTATAGCTACTTTGATCTAAAAGAGATAAACACCGCTATATCTGGTAGTGATTGGACTCCAATTCTTCTTGCTTCAGTTCTCATAGCCAATGATGAGGAGTGATTTGAGCTGGATTAGCAATGTCTGGAGGATCAGGTTAGCAGATCAGATCACAGATATCACTGATCATCAAGTTAAGTAAGGTAACATTTCAAATAGCAAGTACTATGAAGGAACAATAGCTACATCCTCTTGGCTAATACTCCTAAGCTGCCCTGAGCTTTTATGCTTTATTACAGTGTTTCTCACTCTTTGCAACTACCTTTCTGTGGTTTTTCAATTCCAAGAATTCTTAGCATTGGCCCTATCAACTGGGGAATTCTGGGAATTGAAGTTTACACATCAGAAAGTTACAAGGGTGGGAAATACCGCTCTATTGGATATGTATTAATTGTATGCCATCAGGTCAATTTTGACTTTTTGCAACTAGATATACAGGTAGTCCTCGACTTACAACCACAATGGAGCCCAAAATTTCTGTTGTTAAGTGAGACATTTGTTAAGTGAGTTTTGCCGCATTTTATGACTTTTCTTGCCATAGTTGTTAAGTGAATCACTGCAGTTGGTAAGTTAGAAACCAGTTTGTTAAGTGAATCTGGCTTCCTCATTGACTTTGCTTGTCAGAAGTTCACAGAAAGTGGTCACATGATCTTGGGACACAGCAACGGTCATAATAAATATGCACCAGTTGCCAAGCATCTGAATTTTGATCACATGATTATGGAGATGCTACAAAGGTAACTGGGAAAAACAGTCATAAGTCACTTTTTTCAGTGCTGTTGTAATTTGAAATGGTCACTAAATGAACTGTTGTAAGTCGAGGACTATCTGTATTTTCTCTATCATAGTCTGTCCCTAACCTTGTCCTTCCAACAATGTATCCATCACCACTGTAACCGAATCCATCCCCTTCGTTTGCTGGTAATCCTCTTCTCTTTCTTTCTATCTTCCCAGCATCAGAGCCTTCTTCAGAGAGCTAGATCTTGCATAATAGTCTAGAGTAGCATAATTTGGACCTAGTCATCATGACTTGACTAAGAACTCTGATTTGATTGATGATCCATTTGTTTGTTTGTTGTTTTCTTGTCTGACCATAAGCTCTACTGGAAAACAAAGTTCTATATATGCTATGTAGCCTGTCCTGTGTCCTTGTCTCCCACCCCTACTTGTAGAAGCATCTCTTTCTCACAGATGCTTTGTGTGGCCAGTAGTGAAATGAGTTCAGTTGAAAGACCATCTGGCTACCTTAGAAGATGAATGGGAGTCAATGCCATCTTGTTGTCCTTTGCTCCAGGATGCAAAGTTTCTTGGGGATTTCCCTTCAAAGGCTGACTCATAAACCATTGCAGCAGCAGGCACTGCAGTTTCCTGAATACCTAAAAGACTAAAGAGCACATTGAAGTGTAGCAAACATATTACAGCTAATAGCTGATCACAAGGATGGATATTTTATTAGGGATATGATAATATCAAGCATTAGAAAATAACATAACTGAGTGAAGTGGATCCATCTGGTGGGTCTGTTGACATGAAAAGCAGACCTCGTGGTTGTGAAATGTGTAGGTCAATTAGCACTCGGTTGCTGCAGTTCTTCTCTTTCTGAAGATTATACAATTTCCACTGGAGTTTTCACAACCTCAGTTGTGTATCTTGCCTTGTTAGCAGTGCATGCAGTGTAATTATATCGATGTAACCTTAGCTCCAATGCTCTGTTAGTTACAGGCTGCAGAGTCTGGTTGTTCCAGCTGGGCTACGGAAGTGATCTTTCCTGTAACCATCAAGAGCTGTTGACAGCACAGAACTGGGTTGCTACATTAATGTAGAATTATTTTTTTTCTCAACTGTCTACCTTCCTTGCCTCTAGGGATTTTTTTGTATTAGCTACCGTAGTTGGATTTCAGAAGACCAGCTTAACTTTTCATTATTCCATTTTATTTCCAGTAAAGATGAAAACATCTGACTGGTAAGCAGCATTAGTTTGATAACACTTTGGTGAACTGAAAAAGCATCAAAGTAGACAACTAAGCTAGTTGTTATTTCTAATACTTAGTAAAAAAAATTTAATTTAAATTTAAAAAAAAATTTAATTTTAAATTTGAGTAATTACAAAGGGCACATACACCATTAGAGGAGGCACCTCCATCTATGTTTGAAGGATAGGAAAGGCTTCTTATAAGACAATACTTATAGTATCTTTGACCCATAAATGTATAATTCCCAGTTATGACTTGATCATTCCTCCTCCTTGTTCCATCAAGCAATCTCAAAAATATTGATCCAGTCTAAAATGTTGGCCTGAATCCAGCCCTCCTAATGTGTTTTCTAATATATTCATCTATTATAAATTGCTAAAACCTTGTCATTTGTGGAACGGAGAAAGTGTATGCTTTTCATTTGAAAAAAAAATATCAGCGGTTACACTAGCATTACTTATCAAGTTTGATAGTATCAGTTCAGATATGCTAATTCTCCTATTTGTCTACCGTATGGTAACCTTAATTTTACTGGTATGTGGTTTGTCACACAGTCAGCTGATGTTTAGACTGGATTTGGCAATTTTAATAATAATAATAATAATAAAGTTGGAAGGGACATTGGAGGTCATTGAGTCCAACCCCCTGCTCAGGCAGGAACCCTACACCATTTCAGACAAATGGCTGTCCAGTCTCTTCTTAAAAACTTCCAGTGTTGGAGCATTTACCGCTTCTGGAGGCAGATTGTTCCACTGGTTAATTGTTCTCACTGTCAGGAAGTTTCTCCTTAGTTCTAAGTTGCTTCTCTCCTTGATTAGTTTCCACCTGTTGCTTCTTGTCCTGCCTTCAGGCACTTTGGAGAATAGCTTGACTCCCTCTTCTTTGTGGCAGCCCCTGAGATATTGGAACACTGCTATCATGTCTCCCCTCGTCCTTCTCTTCGTTAAACTAGACATACCCAATTCCAGCAACCGTTCCTTATGCATATAAATGTATAGGATTGCACTCTTAATTGGTTAATCAACATATTCATTGACTAACTGCCACATGTGATTGATTAAAGATGCAATCTGTACCTACTCCTTGGTTATACTGGAAATAATCTTAATCTCAGTGAGACTCAGTAGAACAGACCTATGCTGCAATTGTCCTCAATTTCAAGTTAATTTCAGATTAAAAGAAAGTTTTCCTTAAATCAAGTCCAACTCTTGGTTGCAACATGGACAGGTCCATGTAATACTCACAGTAGTATTGAAATGGTTCACTCTTGCTTTCTGGAATATTTTTTTCAATTTCGTAGTTTGATTTACATCATGAGATAATTTTGCATGCTAATGAGCTTGTATTTGAAATAATCCTAATCACTGGAACAACAAGAACTGAAAAAAATAATAGAACAATGTGCTACTGTTCCCAAAAAACATCTATTTCTTATTAAAATAAAACACAAAGCAAAGGGGGGACATTTTTAGGAACAGTAATCTTTGAAAGAAAAACAACCATCTTCATCAAGATATTCCTATAATAATATTTGTTCAATGTAGAATTTTCAAGAATGCTTAGGGAAACCTGTGGAATAACAATTCCTTATCTGTCTTCAGTCTCTGATTTATTTACATAATGAAATGAACAGGACTCTTAAAAGGGATTTGCAGAGAACCTAAAAAAGCTCAGTACAATTTGGCTGAAAGCTTTATATTCTTTTGCTTCATAGAATAAAAGAGACAGGAGTAGGGAGTCTCCTGTCTATTGGATATGCATGTAAATATTACTAAGCCAAACAGGTGTGCCTGTTGAATAAAATTAGGATTATGTGAGAATAAGTAATTGCATTAACTTGTACATTTTTAGGATGATTGTACATAATTTCCTTTTCTTTGTAGTCTGATGAAGACCTTTGCTGTGTGCTTTGCTTCCAGCTATGATACATGAGGTCTTGTGCAGAATTTGTATTAAAAATTAAAGATTTTCCATGAAGCTCAGAGAAAGGTTTGGACATCTTGGATGAAATCCATTTAGCACGCTTCATCTTTGAAGTTTATTATGAAGTAAATTTAATTTAATTTAATTTCGAAGAAAATATGGCTTTGGGCTGGTGCTACTAAGTCCTATTTTTTTTCTAGCCCCTAAGAATTCAGTTCATGTTTAGTTCCTTATTGAAAATTTACTTTAGCCAAAGGAAGTGTTACACAAATAGTGCCTCTGCAAGGAGCTCCCTTTTGGTTTCTACTAGCCAAGAAAGATATGTTGATGGAGATAATAATAATGATGATAAAGTTGGAAGGGACCTTGGAGATCATCTAGTCCAACCCCCTGCTCAGGCAGGAAACCCTATACCATTTCGGACAAATAGCTGTCCAGTTTTTTCTTAAAAACTTCCAGTGTTGGCGCATTCACCACTTCTGAAGGCAGGTTGTTCCACTGGTTAATTGTTCTAACTGTCAGGAAGTTTCTCCTTAGTTCTTGGTTGCTACTCTCTTTGCTTAGTTTCCACCCGTTGCTCCTTGTCCTGCCTTCAGGTGCTTTGGAAAGTAGCTTGACTCCCTCTTCTTTGTGGCAGCCCCTGAGATATTGGAATACTGCTATCATGGTCCCCCCTCGTCCTTCTCTTCATTAAACTAGACGTACCCAATTCCAGCAACCGTTCCTCATATGTTTTAGCCTCCAGTCCCCTAATCATCTTTGTTGCTCTTCTCTGTACTCTTTCTAGAATCTCAGCATCTTTTTTACATCATGGTGACCAAAACTGGATGCAGTATTCCAAGTGTGGCCTTACCAAGGCATTGTAAAGTAGTATTAATACTTCACGTGATCTTGATTCTATCCCTCTGTTAATGCAGCCTAGCACTGTGTTGGCTTTTTTGGCAGCTGCAGCACACTGCTGGCTCATATTTAAATGATTGTCCACTAGGACTCCAAGATCCCTCTCACATTTACTACTATTGTAGTCCAAATCAGGAAATAGACAGTGCATGGGTTCCAGGAATGGTACTTTATTGTTGTAGGGTATAATAACAAAATTTTGAAAGCCTACTGGAAATTCTTCCTGCCCTCTTTTATATCAAAGAGACTCAGGCAGGGTTGTTTTACCTTCTCCTATCACAGCACTGAGATGTCTCTTAATTTGTCTTAACTGTTCCTGCCTATATATTTCATGTCTTCTCATTCCTATATACAAGGTAGGATTATTTATCATTCTCCACCAAAATAATTGAGAGTTGTGGCAAATTAACTTGAGTGGGTTATGGTCTGGTGATGGCACTATCTACCAAGATGGAAGATCTCTTGAGACAGCATAGTAGGGCTAATACATTCCTGCTCATGTTCCTTCAGTAGATCTCTCTCAACAGCTTTTGATGCTATCAACCATGGCACCTGTTAGTTATCTCTTGGCAGACTAGACTGGAACAAATTAAACAGGCACAGAATCCAGCAGGAAAGGTGGGGAAAAGAAAAGAATAAAGCTGGAAGGGACCTTGGATGTCTTCTAGTCCAGCCCCCTGCTCAAGCAGGAGAACCCATATCATTTCAGACAAGTGACTGTCTAGTCTTTTCTTAAAAACTTCCAGTGATGGAGCATCTACAATTTCTGAAGGCAAGCTGTTCCACTGGTTAATTGTCCTCACTGTTAAGAAATTTCTCCTTAATTCAAGGTTGCTTCTCTCTTTGATCAGTTTCCAACCATTGTTTCTTGTCCTGCCCTCTGGTGCTTTGGAGAATAGTTTGATGCCCTTTTCTTTGTGGCAACCCCTCAAATACTGGAACACTGCTATCATGCCACCCCTGTTTCTTCTTTTCTTTAGACTAGACTAGGTGGATAAGGTCATTTTATTATAGAAAGGTAAGAGGTCCTTATGAAAAAAAATCCGGTGACTGCTCCTTATTAAATTCAAGCTCTATTTGTGAATCACAGTTTAAATTTCTTATGTCACTCTCTTCCACCTACATAAGTTTAAATGTGATCCATTTTTGGGCAGGGATACAGTTTCCATCTATTCTTTATTTTTGTAAGGTTGTTACAAATGGTTGTTTACTGGACAATATGAAAAGTATCTTTTACAGTGCCCTCCTAGATCAACTTAGGGGATAGGGGCTGCAGAAATGGTTCTGATCCTAAAACATATGAAGAACAGTTGCCTAGTGAAAAAAAATAGGGGTGACCTGATAGCACTGTTCCAATATTTGAGGGGCTGCCACAGAGAAGAGCGGGGTCAACCTATTTTCCAAAGCACCAGAAAACAAGAAGCAATGGATAGAAACTGAACAAAGAGAAAAACAGCCTAGAGCTTAGGAGAAATTTCCTAACAATGAGAACAATCCACCAGTGGAACAACTTGCCTTCAGAAGTTGTGGGTGTTCCAACACTGGAGGTTTTTAAGAAGAGACTGGACAGCCACTTGTCTGGAATGGTATAGGAACTGTTGCTTGAGCAGGGAGTTGGACTAGAAGACCTCCAAGGCCCCCCGCCCAACTCTATTATTCTATTACTCTGTTTCAAAGGGAAGCAGTGGGGAATAATGCTCCATTCTACAACCACTATTCTGCAGGGGTGATTATCCTCCATGCTTGAGAGAATATTAGGCACTGCAGGGATGAATGTTATCATAATGTGGACGGTACTCCGGTTTTCTGTCTTTTTGGGAACCTCTGACCTAGTTACTGTTATATAAAATTATTGATCTCCTACTTAGATTGTTGTAATGCTTGTAATCATTATAGATTGCATGACACTAAAACCTTTCTGTGCATTTTGATTGGCACTTTGCTAAGGCTTTTCATGTGGTTAATAAAATAATATGGATTGTTCTATGCACAGTATGTGAGATGCTGCAGCTCAAGAAATGTTTATCCTAACTGAGGTGAAACTCACTTTGACTAATATCCATTTCACTTTGGAGCTGATAATGCTTTACTTTCTTTTGTTTTTATCCTGAATGCACCTTTAATTGCACAAATCATTTCAGCATCCTGTGTGCAAAATTGAATCTTTTCTATTGAGAGATGGAATGTGTATGAAAAGTAAGGAAAAAAACCCACACAACTCTGTAAAGGAAACTAGTAACTTTACTAGAAGTAAAGCAAACAATCCAATCTGTGTGAAACAGGCCGGTTGAATGAAAAAGACTGGGGGGGGGGGAGAGATTGGGGAGATTTTCTATGCAGCCCAACAGGGACCATGTTCCATAATAAGCTCCCTTATGCCAGAGCCGGATCTAGCCAGTCATATTTCATCAGTGCAATGATCAGCTCACTGGGGGACACATGATACGTGCCCTACCCCGACCCCTGTATTCCCTCAAAAAAGACATTATATTCCCTGATGATTGAGGGTTAAGAAAAGCTTCCTAACAGAAAGGTTCTTGCCTAGAAAAGTGATGAGCTTGCCTTTTTAAAACTGAGGATGGACAGAAAGCGTGGTAGATGCTTTAACTTAATTTCAGCTTTGACTGAGCAAAGGGTTGAATTTCCTCTAGTTCAGTAGCCTAATCATCTGCTTTCCCCTCTAGAGTTCTGTTTTCAAAATTGAGTAATTTGGCAGTCATGCTGCTGAATACAATCCATTTCAAACCTTTGTAGGTCTACTATACACCCATCACACTGTTCCCTTTCAGAATATCCAAAGTTGTATTGAGCGTAAAAGAGGAATAACTGTAATAATAAACCAAAATACTAAAGTATGGAATAAGGAAGGTGTGGGATAAGGAAAAGAGAAGAAAATACAGCCAATGCCATTCGGTATAGCTCTCCATTTCTTGTAACCCATCCTTGTTTCATCCATGTCCATATACTAATTCTATATATCAGCTTTTTTCATAAACTTTCTTACTTCTTTTTGAGAATGTCATCTTCTTACTGCCACAACTTTCTTGATCTTCTCCTTTCTCTCTACCAATTCACTGTTTTTTCATATAGATCTCTTTATTTTATCAATCCATCTTGATATACTTCTTTTATGATATTCACTCACTTATGTATTCACATTCATTTAACATCCTTTTTTTCTTGCTAAATCCCATCTCTTATTTAATAATGTGTTAATTCTCACTTTCATTCAACTCTTATGTTTTTTTCTGACATACCCAACCCTCACTTCCATATAACAAAGTGGGCTGAAGCATACTTTTATACACAGCCATTTTCACTTCTTTCAACAAGTGTAATTACCCTGACATATCATCTCTCTTTTTGTCAGCAGATGCACATCTTAAAATTTCTTTATCCATTTTCTATCTTAGTAAAGATTCCATCAAGATATGGACTTGACTTGCTTTTTTAAAAAACATTTTGGTATAATTTGTCTGATTTATACAAAACTACATGGAACAGGTTGTTTAAACGTATTAATACTTGCAAACAGAATATTGCAATTTCTTGAGCTTGGAGACCATTGTTAGATTTTCTACAAGATGAAGAAAAAAAATGAAGTTTTGATCTGGGGATTTGAGGATTAGATCTGATTTGACTAGAGAAAGATTGTGGAATGTCAAATATATGGTTATAATTTATAGTTATAGGTTTTAATATGTTAGATTACAATAATTGAGAGTATTTGAATATTGTGTTTTCAAATACTAGTTATTAATATTTTGAACATTTTTAGATACTGATATTATCAAACTTAGAGCTTGCTGTATTTTTAAATCTTCTCTGCACTGGAAAAAGTCAGAGGTCACCTTTTGTATATGTTTTATGTTTTTGTATTTGGGTGTGTTACTTTTTAACTTTTCTCTTTTATCCCCTCCCTCTTTTCCCCTTTATGTTACTTTGTATTTTACTAAACAAATACCATGTACTGCACTGCTATTTTCTATTAAAAGATCTTTTAAAATGAAAAATAACAGGAAAAACCTGTTATCTCTTTAATTTCTTTGTGTTAGAGATCGTATAACAGACATAGCAGGCTAGTTAAACATGATTTGTTGGTAGTAGGTGACAATGGCAAGTAGTTTCTTAGAAGGCTGTTGTTTACTGACATTTCCTAAAATCTTCAAGGCAGACAACAGTAATAGCAAACAGCCTTAGATGTATTGTTTGTATCCAGATGAGACATCTTTTTGGCCTAAGGGGCAGTATTTTTGTGTGTATTTTCAGCAGTTGCAAGCTGCATTATGAGTTTTGAAGCCTGACATGTAAATATTTAAAGCATATTATTAATGTACTGCTGTTTTTTTAAGAATGCTAAGCACATTTGAAAGCTAAAAGAGTACCTCATTTTTTTTTTTAATGTTCAATTTGTCCAACAGCAAATGTTTCTGGGAGGGAGGGAGGGAGAGAGAGAGAGAGAGAGAGAGAGAGAGAGAGAGAGAGAGAGAGAAGGAAAGGTAAAATGTAAAAACATAAACTCAACTATGTGACAATCTTTTAAGTATTTGAAGAGAGCTTTCATGTAGCTTTTTATCCTCTTGAGGTTAAACATTCAATGCCTTCAATCCATCCTTGTTTCTTCTATGATGCTGAGTTAATATCTTGCAGTCCAGATATTGCAAGTTCTACTAATGCAGAACTGACAATCTTGGGCAAGAAGTGATGGAGACTTTCTTATATATAAGGCACTGTGATGGCAGGTTTCTTGTACCCCCCCCCCTCAAAAAAAGTAATTGCTGCAGGAGAAGAGTTGAAGACATAAGCGTTTGGTACATGCCATGATGGTATTTTAAAATCATGATATCATCATGCAAATACTTGATTATCGTCAAGGGTTGCAAAGAGTTACTTTTAAATCTCCAGATAATGATAAGTAAGCAAGCCTGGGAATAAAGGCTGAACAATTGGTAGAAGAAAGTTGACAGTTTGTCAATCCTAACCCTCACATACAAGAATGTATGATGTGGCTTAGGTTTTTTCCCTCCACAAATCAGGGTAGTATAGAGGTCCATGATGTGGCTTGGGGTTAACTGTAGGTAATACACTTGTATATGAATGCACCATCAGAAGACATAGCTAATTATGGACAGCAGCAATTTGTTCTCCATATTAGTTTTTATTCCAGTCATCCATGTGGTGGCTCACTTGGCAACATTTATTATCTTCTGTTGAGATGAGGAGATAAAAATTGTTTAGTAAGTGTGATTTTTAAAAGATTGTGGTGGCTTATTGATTATTGGAGCCACTGCGCATGGTGGAAAGGTTCAGCTTCCTTCTCTCAGTAAGTACATATTTTATCCCATTACCCTGGTTATGCCATTGTGGTTATGCCATATCCCATAATACCACCAAATGCCCTAATCCCAGCAGTGTGCTGCAGCTGCCAAAAAAGCCAACACAGTGCTAGGCTGCATTAACAGAGGGATAGAATCAAGATCACGTGAAGTATTAATACTACTTTACAATGCCTTGGTAAGGCCACACTTGGAATACTGCATCCAGTTTTGGTCACCATGATGTAAAAAAGATGCTGAGATTCTAGAAAGAGTACAGAGAAGAGCAACAAAGATGATTAGGGGACTGGAGGCTAAAACATATAAGGAATGGTTGCTGGAATTGGGTATGTCTAGTTTAATGAAGAGAAGGACGAGGGGGGACCATGATAGCAGTATTCCAATATCTCAGGGGCTGCCACAAAGAAGAGGGAGTCAAGCTATTTTCCAAAGTGCCTGAAGGCAGGACAAGGAGCAACGGGGGGAAACTAACCAAAGAGAGAAGCAATCTAGAACTAAGGAGAAACTTCCTGACAGTTAGAACAATTAACCAGTGGAACAACCTGCCTCCAGAAGCGGTGAATGCGCCAACACTGGAAGTTTTTAAGAAGAAACTGGACAGCCATTTGTCCGAAATGGTATAGGGTTTCCTGCCTGAGCAGGAGGTTGGACTAGATGACCT